>NW_024583359.1:83841-96629 GCF_018398535.1 Haplochromis burtoni
GCGCAGTGTCCCTGGCTTTGTAGTCCGTAATGGTGCGTAGTCCGTGCCACATACTCCGTGTGTTGCCCTGGTGGAAGCGGGACTCCACACGTTCCCGGTACCTGCGTTTGGCATCTCTCACCGCGCGCCGCACGCCGTATGAGGCCTCTTTGTAGGCGCTCATATCGCCAGTGGCGAGACCCGCGTTGTAGGAGGCGGTCCTGGCGTTTACTGCAGTGCGGATCGATCTGTCCATCCACGGTTTCTGGTTTGGGAATGTGGTGACTCTCGCAGTGGGGATAATCTCCTCGGCTAGCATATTGACGAAGCATACTGCTACTTCCGTAAACTCGTTGATGTCGACTGCGCATGCTCTGAACATGTCCCAGTCTACGTCGTTGAGTGCGTCCTGTAGCGTAGCTTCTGATTGGGCAGTCCACCGTTTTACCTCCCTCGTGGTTACTGGGGATGATGAGATGATGATGATGAGAGGGACATGTCGATGTATAGAAACACTTTCTGTGCTTCCATGAACACCCCAGGTATGATGGCAAGGCTGACTGGGAAGCTATTCATGCGCAATTTGAACTGTTGGCCAGGGCTGGTTGGTGGTCTGCTTAGGAGAAGTCCCTACAGCTAGCTATGTGCCTTACTGGCAATGCCCTGTCTAGCTTACTGCTTTTGAGTCCAGAGGGCAGGGACAATTATGATGCTTTGGTCAGGGCTCTGAAGAGGTGGTTTGGTTCTTGCTCTGCTACACCCGAGCCTACTCCACTCCGAACTGTGCAGCCGCCGCTGTCCGGGGGAGCACATTAGGGATCTGGCTAATGACATTGAGAGGCTGGTCCACCACACCTATGCCCACATGCCCCCCGCCATCCAGGGCGAATTAGCTCGCGACCACTTCCTCCAGTCCCTGCTTCCAGATGAGCTCCAGATCCAGACACTATTAGCTTATCCTAAGTCCCTTCCGGAAGCCCTGGAGCTGGCTACAGAGAGAGAGAGCTACTGTGTGCTGGGACTGCTAAACCCCTGACTTAGCTCACCGGGCCACTGCAAACGGGGGCTACAAGTGGGACTGGACTGGACGCCACTGAACCCGCATGGGTGGAGGTATTGACCCAGTCGGTGAGAGCTATCACTCTGCGTGGGGCTCGGTCACTCAGGCACAGCTGGCTGCCGGCGGAGCTCACGGGCGCGTCACTGCAACCCCCCCTGGCTTCTGCTCCGCGGCTGCTGAGTGAGCCCTCATCTGGGACTCTCCTCAGCTCTTTCTGGGACAGTGGCGCGGCTGCCCCTCTGTTGGTCTTCCTTGGTCTCTTGTGTTCTGGGGGCCTCTGGATGTCTGGAGTTTCGATCTCCTCCATACCTGCCTCATGCCCTGGAGGACGGGGCTGTGGCCCCCCCACACCCTCTAGCAGATCATTACATGAAGGAACCTTTTAAAAACAAGCGCGTCCATGCTCACAGGTGTACACACGGGTGATCACACCCACAAACTACACCCTTTTTGGCTCCTACCTCAAAGCACACTGTGTTCTGTTGATCTTATGTGCTGCACAATAATGTTTAATATTTAGTATTTACTGTCATATTCCCATATATCATTGTGATGTTGTTTATTCTATTACTCTTGTTCTCTTCTGCTTGTTTTCTTTTTTCTTTCTCAACAGGTGACCCAGGTGAAAAGAGCCAAATGGGACAGGCAAAAAAAAAAAAAGAAAAGAAATGCTGCTTCATGTGACATGAGGTCACATTCCCGGGCCACGGACTGGGGACAGGTGGCGTTGGCACCATGGAGGATAAGATCCAATCCGTGAAGACTGGCCCACCCCAAATCAGTGCAGTGCTTGGCATCCTACTACAGGGGTTTTGTAAGGGGTTTCTTCTGCATAGGCACGCCACTGTTCCACCTGCTGCAACAGGGTATTACCTTCCAGTGGACAGTGGGCTTTCAGGGAGCTTTCACCTCACTGCAAGAAGCGCTAGTGGGGGCCCCAGTGCTCTCTCCGCCTGACCCCACACTGCCCTTTGTCTTTGACATAGATGCCAGCAGTGTCAGATCTGGTGCAGTGCTAGCCCAGATGACACCCTGCGGGGAGAAAGTGGCTGCATACCATAGTCAGCCTTCAACAAAGCTGACCACCGCTTTTGTGTTACGAGGCGGGAGCTGCTTGCTGAGGTATGTGCCACACGCCACTGTAAGTACTACCTCGGGGGCCTCCACTTTATGGTCAGAACTGAACATGCTGCCTTGCAGTGGCTCATGTCTTGTAAGGAGCCAGAGGGGCAGCTAGCACGCCGGATCGAGGAGCTGCATGCTTATAATTTTGAAGTTGTACACAGACCTGGGGCCCAAGACAGATGCCACTACTGTGAGAGAAAGGAAGCTCAGGAGGAGCCCAATTGGTGCCCAACTTACATTGTGCTGTGATGGGGGTAGAGGAACAGCCACCCAGTCAGAGGCTGGTTGCTGTGGATGCAGCAGAGTGGAGACATCAACAGGAGGATGATGCTGATATCAAACCAGTGCTTGGGTGGACTGAGGAACAGCGACAACCCCAACAGGAGGAAATAGCCATGTTGTCTCAGGCCACAAAGGGACTCTGGTCCATGTTTAATGCCCTGCGGCAGTACAATGGAGTGCTGCAAAGGGGCTGGAAGGAACCAGTTATGGACAAGATGAGGTGGCAGTTGGTGGTCCCGCGGGCCCTGCAAGAGATGGTGCTTCACGCAGTGCATGGAGCCCCAGGGTCTGGCCACTTTGGTGTCACTAAAGCCCTCTGCCGCCTCCAGCAGCGATGCTATTGGGCCCAACATAGAGGACTTTTGCTGCTGCTGTGACAGCTGTACAGCACGGAAGGGGCCCACAGCAAAATCACATGCCCAACTCCAACAGTTTCCGGCAGAGTACCATATGGAGAGGGTGGGGATGGACATCCTGGGTCCTTTCCCTCGCATAGAAAGGGGAAACTGCTATATACTCAACACTATGGACTATTTCAAAAAGTGGCCAGAGGCTTAAAGTTTTCCTGACCAAGAGGCCGAGACGATTGTGGATGCTCTGGTGGAGGGGATATTCAGCAGATTTGGGGTGCCTGAAGTAATTCACACAGAGCAGGGCAGGAACTTTGAGTCCTGTGCGTTTGCGGCCATGTGCGAGAAACTAGGCTCCCATAAGATTCATACAACACCCTTCCACCCACAGAGTGAGGGACTCGTTGAGAGATTTAACTGTACACTGGCAGAGCAACTGGCACTAGTGACAGCTAAACATCAACGTGACTGGGACACTCATGTTCCCCTGGTCCTCATGGCATATCGTTCGGCGGTCCAGGACTCCACCTCGTGCTCCCCTGCCCTCTTGATATTTGCCAGGGAGATCCATACTTCAGCGGAGATGAAGATGGGCTGACCCCCTGACGCTGATGACGATCAACCAGAACGTGACTATGCGCGGAAGCTCCAGGATCGCATGGAGTCTGCTCATGACTTTGTTAACAGAAAACTGACAAGTGCGGGGGTGGGGCAGAAGAGGAACTACGACATCCATTCCAGAGGCCGACATTTTGACGTCGGAGAACTGGTCTGGGTTTACAACCCCCAGAGGAAAAAGGGCAGATTCCCCAAGCTGGACAGTGACTGGGTTGGACCCTGTAAGGTCCTGGAACGCCTGAGGGAAGTGGCGTACAGGGTACAATTACCCCCATGGGAAGGAGGGTCACCCTGCACTGGGACAGACTGACCCCCTATCGGGGCACGGCCACCTTACTGGGACAATACTGTGGGCCACGAACAGACCTGGACTCCACCCCTACAGATTCTTCCATCACCACTGTGACTCCCCCGGCTGTGAGCCCTGTGAGTCCTGAGCCTGTGGTCGCTTTGGATGCAGCTCCTTCCACGCCTCCTTCCAGGCGCCTTCGCCCAAGGAGGCACCATAGACCACCAGGCCACCTGAGAGACTTTATCCACCCTTGGGACTTTGAGGGGACGGGGTTGTGTAACAGACTGGGTTACAAGTTAGTTTGACTGTGGTGTTAGCAGTGTTTTGTGTTCAGAATTGCCACTCACTTATGGCATTGTTGCACCGCACCGGCAGCAATGGGATTTACTGAGTGTTCTTGAATGTGTAGTAGTCGAGAGGACATTTGAACCTTGTGCTATATTAAAATAATATTAAAATAACATCAGTAGATATACAAAC
Organism: Haplochromis burtoni; assembly: GCF_018398535.1. Classification (NCBI taxonomy): domain Eukaryota; kingdom Metazoa; phylum Chordata; class Actinopteri; order Cichliformes; family Cichlidae; genus Haplochromis; species Haplochromis burtoni. The sequence goes on from NW_024583359.1 coordinate 88,028, forward strand.
TTTAGTCTAAGTTTGTAAAATGAATGAGTGAAATATGTCCAGTCAGGAGGTAACATGGATTCAGCAGGTTGGGGAACTCTTAAATTGGTTGTAATGTCTCAGTGTGGGGACAAGAATCATATCTCACAATAATTTCTGTTCAGAGCTCCAGTAGATTTGTTTTAGTGTTGCTCTCTGTGGATGTACACAGCTGAATTCAACCAGATGTGAGCAGATGTTTCATAAGCGGTCCTGGCTGATTTCATCCTTTACACTGACTGTTTACGCTGTCTTTATATTAGACACTATACAGTTGGTGTGAAGGTGGAATTCAGTCAATGGATCTCAGCATCATCAGCTACAATGTATATGAATCTCTGCTACACTTGATGTAACCTGACGATGAAACCACAGCCACTGTGCACCACTCACACACTGTCCTTTACTTTAAATCCATCACAGTGCAGCAAACTAACCTGTTTATCCTGCACTAACCTGCAGAGGATTTTCATGCAGCCTTTAAAAAACTGTTATTCTACCTCAGTTTGTTTAGCAGCAGGTTTCACAATATGAAAAAAACATAATGTCACGTGTACAGACCCAAGAGCTGATTTAAAAACATGACGACTTACATGTGAGCTTTACATTTCTCCTGATCATCCTTCCCTTTAAATCTAAGCTCTCTTCTTCCTCTCCTGTCTTTCTTATCTTTCTCCATCTCTGAGTGAGGTTAGCTCTTTCTTTTCTCTCCCTGTGAAATAACCAGCTGGACACAAACAGTTTGTGTGTTTGCTGATGTTTGTTGAACTCATAGAAACATTACATTTGAAATTACCTGACAGCAAATGTTACTCCCTTTATGCTCACTCCTCTTCAGCAGAGCTAGCTAGATGCTGAAGTACTGCAACCGTGCCTTACAGACACCTGCAGTCGCTCTGGTGTTGTGGCAAAAACAGTAAAACACCGTCCCACTTTAACCTCTGACTTTGGCACACATGATCTCTTTTTATGTGACATCCGCTGGTAATTAATAAACAAACAGGACTGCCTTTCATGTGATTATGTATAGGCTCAAATCAGTTTGATGTTTGAATCCTTGCGGTCATGAAATGTGTGCTCTCCTTGAGTATTAGTGCTCCCTGGTTTCCATATGTTTTGGTTTCAGTTTTGTACTCCCTGAGTTCCAGAGTAATGTAACAATAAAGATTGTAGACAGGTTATTATTGCTTTGATTTCTAAAAATTTCCCCTTCTATAACTGAACTTGAGTATGGATTTCTAAACCTGAACATTCTTTTACTGTATATTATTTTAAGTATAGTCTCATTTTATCTATGCATTATAACTATGGCCTAATATAGCCTTACCGGACTAAAGGTTACTGTCCCTGCACTTGTATTTGGCTTTGTTTTGTGCTAATAGTGAATGAAAGACAGCAGCCTGCTTCAGCCTTGATGTGTTTCTCCCCTCTCCTCTGCTGCAGCTCATCAGAGGAGTGCAATTCAGAAAAGTCTCCAGTCAAAACAATAACACTTTCTGAGGCTGCAGCCTGAATGATGTAACCATTTAGCTGATTGCATCAATGGAGGACAAAGCAGTTTCCAATCCAGAGCCCAGCAGCGTAAAATGAAACCATTATAGTCATTGTTAGCTCCCACGTTTGGATCTAAAGGACAGAATGTGTTGATAGTGAATATTATGTTTGCAGCATTTTGTGTAACCTCACCTCATTTAAAACTCAATAACTCAAAAGTAAAGTGAGAGTGGGAGTTATTACAGAGTGTCTTAGTCTCTCTGTTGGCAATGTAAAATGCAGGCTTTTAAACATGCTATCAACAGTGGTCAGGAAAGTAACTCTTTGCTCTGTTTTTATTATATCATTTTACCGGGGATTTTGTTGTTGTTGATTGTTGGTGGTGGTGGTGGGGAGGGGTTAATCTTATTTTTTAGAGGTAGAAAAACTTACTGAGAAGGTATTTAAGAATTGAATTTAAAGATATTGTAACAATGTCAGATCAGGTGCTAGCTGTGTGCTAGTCACTTGTTTTTTACTTGAAATGTACTACTTGTCAGAAACTTGGGATCATTACATTATCATTACATTTTCATGTAATTCAAAACCAGTTTTATCCATTTTGCAAACAATATAATATAAGCATTAAAGTGTTGAGTAGAGGACAAGAAGACAAATATCTGAGAGCATGTTGTTTAAAATCAGCATCAACAGTGAAGAGGCAACTTTGGGATGCTGGAATTCTGGAATGGCAAATTTGTAGAGAAAAAGCCATATCAGACTGGACAATAAAAACTGACATTGGACATTGGAAGACAGCTTTTTGGACAGATGAGTCAAACAGAATTTGTAAGACAAAGAACAGATAAAAGGATGCAAGAACAGTGCTTAATACCATCAGTAAAGCATGGTGTACCGGTCTAGGGGAGGTGGTAAAATAAGACATTTGGGAATGTGCAAAGGAAAGCTATTAAAAGGTTTTGCAGCACCATGGACCATCCTATGGATAGCAGGTTAAACACACCTCCAAAATGTGTCTACAATATTTAAAGAATAAGCAGTCATTTCTTCACTTATTCCCGACACACTTGCATTTAAATCCGGCACCCCGTCTCTCTGTCTACCTGGCCTGTACCACTACATGTGCTTTCCTCTGAACGTCTGCCCCCCTTCCAAGACTTGGATCACATCTTTATTTTGATGGTGTGCCCATGAAAATAAAGTCCCACACCTGCCTGCATGGATTCTCAGCAGGGTTGAAGATTCAGCTCCCACAAACCGACAGGCCATTAATAATTGACATATGAAATTGTCTCGCGGCCCAGATGTGTCACTTTGGTCACAGATGCAAGAGAAGCTGGTTTCAAAGTTTGAAAGACCAGAGGTAATCCTAAGGTGTTATTTAACACTTGTAGTGAGATCGTTTTTGTTTTGGGGTTTTTTTTAGTTTTGGTCACGGTCCCTGTGAGTTCAGTATAATCATATTACTGGTCTTTGATAAAGTCCTTGCTTATTTTTAAGAATGATGTCATACAAACCAATCTCAGTTACTATTTATTGTTAATATTTTAGAAAAGCTTGGTCGTTTTGCTGTTTGTATTTTGGTTCCTGTAGAACAGGAAGATAGCTGAGGACAAATGTGATAGTTAAGTCTTAATATCTGCCATCTTGACTGTATTCAGTCAGAGTTGTTATCAGACTGACAGCAGTCTGACTCCGTCTCATGGCAATAGTCACATAACTTTATCTTATTGCATAAAACTGATACTGACAAAGTTCAAATTTGAGGACATGATTTGCAGTTGAAAAAAGGTGAAAATCATAGTACATGTTATTATTGTGCTCAGTATATTACAAAAATTGTAAGAGTGTGTATTGCTGAGTGTCTGCTGATTCCTACCTCGGCTGTCCACGTTCCTGAAACGAGATTTAAAAGCAAATTTGTTTTTAAAACCGCCCCTAAAGATTTCATTTAAGTTGTTTTTGTTTGAAATGTAGGAGTCACATACACACTTTTGTAAGAGTACAAAGGAACAGGAGTTTATGGTAAATGGACTGATTCTTATATAGTGCTTTTCTACTCTCTCGGACTAGTCAAAGCGCTCTATACAACATGCCACATTCACCCAGTCACACCCAGTCACACCCATTCTCACGAGCACTTTCTCTGTATTTAGTACTAACGACATTCACACTCCGATGGATGCATCGGAGAGCAACTTGGGGTTAGTATCTTGCCCAAGGATACTTGACATGCAGACTGGAGGAGCCAGGGACTGAACCACCAACCTTCCGATCAGTCAGGATCGGAGCCATTGCAATAGCTCCTTTTTCCAAGCAGTGGCTATTGTTATTAGCTATTACTATTGTCACAACACAGAATTCAGCAAACTTAAGTGAATCACGTCCGCTCCTTCCTGACCTCTTCTGTTGAAAGGAATGTACTAATGTCCACAGGTTATCTTTGAGATCAATAGGTATGAAATCACTTTTGTGAAGCCTAAAGGTCTTTTAAGAGTGTTGGAAGCTGTTGGATTTTTGACTTTGATTGGCATACTTTGTAAAAGGTGGGTACAAAAATGTTTGTTTGTGTTGTTGTTATGTTGCTTCATCTTTTCTGTGAGCCCTCTCCTTTTGTTGTTACAATTGTTGTTGTTTATACAGCCCCGAATCACAACACACACACAGAAAACACACACACAGCTTTAGATCTCTTTCTTCATTTCTTTTCCAAATGCATCATTGAACACTAGAAAGACCTGATAAGAATTCAAACTTTTCTTCTTAAAAAAAACATATTTAACAATGTAATGATCATCAGCTATTGAACTGCGTATAAATCTAACACTAAGTAATCAGCATCTTCAAACTGTGGAAATTATGGTGTACCGAACACTGTATTTTAAGGCAGTAGTTTTTGTTTTAATACTTCACAAAGGGAAAATGCAATTTAAAAGCCTAGGTTAAAATGTTATGCTTAAAAATGACCCAGCTTCGAGGTGAGAGTTTCATCAGAACCCAGCTGAAGCTTCCGGAGGACACCGTGAAGAACATCAGCTTTGATCGAGTGCATTGTCTCAGAGACGACAGTCAAGCAGTAGGAATGGATTCACCGCTGACATCAGCTGAACTCCATGAAGCCCTGATAATTATACCCAGCATTAAGGCTCCAGGTCCAGACGGCTTTCCTGCAGAATTCTGGACAATTCTGGCACCAGTTAACCACAGAGCGTTGCAGGAAATGGCAGACTACCACCAAATATGAATTCTGCCAACACTCCTGCTAAAACCAGGCAAAGACCCTGTATTTATCACCAGCTATCGTCCTTATTAATATTGACCTTAAAATAATCTGTAAAGCTCATAATACATCTTGACCAAAAGTGTCAAAAAAAGATACAAATACACAGAGCTATTGAACGGGTCTCCAGCTTCAAGTTCTTGGGGACCCACATCTCTGAGAATCTGTCCTGGCCAACTAACATCTCTAGCCTGGCTAAGAAAGCCCATCTGTGCCTCTTTTTCTTGAGGACACTGAAGAAGAACCACTTGTCTACTGACATACTGGGTAACTTCTAGTGCTGTGCAGTAGAGGGCATCCTGACCAACTGTGTCACAGTCTGGCATGGGAACTGCTCTGTTACTGAGGCTGGAGCTGGAGGCTGCCGACGGAAAGACGGTGTGAAGATTTGAGGTAATCTGTTGACATGGAGAGAAACTCATTTGGCAATAAATCTAATAAATAAATACGGCCTGTTACCACCATGAGTAGCTGAGGGACTGGCGTAGGAAAGTTGAGCGCTTTGCTTTAACTACGGCAGATATATTCATAGCACTCTGTAGATCTGTTTACCACACATCAATACATCTGTGTACATGTGACCACTCTGCTTACTGAGCTATCCCTGCCCCATATCTGGCTGTCTATATAGCAATATAGAACATCTGTATGCTATACAGTTCATCTGTATATCTGTACATATGTATACATCAGTACGTCTGTAAATTTGCTCTCTGTATGATTTCAATTCAATGTAATTGTATTTTTTACAGCGCCAAATCACAACATTAGCACCTCAAGGTGCTTTATATTGTAAGGTAGATCCTACAATAACACATACAGACAAAAACCCAACAATCATATGACCCCCTATGAGCAAGCACTTCGGCGACAGTGGGAAGGAAAAACTCCCTTTTAACAGGAAAAAACCGCTGACGGAACCAGGCTCAGGGAGGGGCGGGGCCATCTGCTGCGACCAGTTGGGGAGAGAAGAAGACAGGATAAAGACACGCTGTGGAAGAGAGACAGAGTTAATAACAAGTGTGATTCAATGCAGAGAGGTCTGATAGGAATATAAACATCTGTATACTTAATGTATTAAATAATAATAATAATAATAATAATAATAATAATAATAATAATAATAATAATAAGGATTGCATTTATATAGCGCTTTTCGAGACCCTCAAAGCGCTTTACAATTCCACTATTCATTCACTCTCACATTCACACACTGGTGGAGGCAGCTACAGTTGTAGCCACAGCTGCCCTGGGGCAGACTGACAGAGCGAGGCTGCCATATCGCGCCATCGGCCCCTCTGGCCAACACCAGTAGGCGTAGGGTAAAGTGTCTTGCCCAAGGACACAACGACCAGACAGAGAGCGGGATCGAACCGGCAACCTTCCGGTTACAATGAGCTTCCCAACCCCCTAAACCACAGTCGCCCCTAACATAATCTGTCATAACTATTCCACCATTATTCTACCCTTATCTGTATATAATCTGCTCTTATTGCACTTACCGTTCTTTGCACTTCTGATTAGATGCAAACTGTATTTCGTTACGCTGCATTCACACATGTGTAATGACAATAAAGATGAATCCTAATCCTACAGCAGTATATAGAATGTGGCTTTGATTCCAAATATACTGTTATACTTCATTGGTTTGTGCAAGCATATCTACGAGATTATGTGGATCTATGAAGCAAGCCAAAAAGGAGGTAAATGGTGGCCAATGTTTGCAGGTGGCACTTCACTTCTTCTTTAGCTTTATCCAGGGATTGTCAGGGCTCTGTGTGCGGGCAGGCGAGGAGGAGGATCCAAGCGCAGGACTCGAACACAGAATTGTAAATCAGAACCTCAGCTTTATTGCTGACATGAAAACCAAACGTGAAGTGACGTGAATGCAGAAACCAAAGAAACACACAGGCTTAATCTGAGGGTACGACGCGACACCGAGCATGGGAAAACACAGGGCTTAAATACACAGGGTAGTAATGAGGGAATGGGCAACAGAAAGGAGACACAGGTGGGGGAGATCAGGGCTAACGAGACGGGGGAGCTAAGCTGCACACACTAACATAAGACAAAGACTTCCATAATAAAACTGGAAACAAGAATTACTAAACCAGATGCAGACATGACACTGAGAGACAGACATGACACTGAGAGACAGACTAGACACTGAACAGAAACTGTAATACACATGAGAACCCAAAACCTAAGAACTGATCCCTCACCAAGAATAACAGAAACAGATCTATAATGATAATAATAAACAAAGCACCAGAACATCAGAAAACAATCCATAATGCAAAAATAAACCAAAACATAATAAACTCAAAATACTGGGTCCAACGGACCCAGAACCGTGACAGGGATGAAATAGAAAGTGCAGTCTGCCACCTACTGGCAGCCGACTCTTTGCAGCAGTGCCTAGTTTTGAAGGGGAAGATTAAAGCTCTGTCAGTCAGTAATTAATTATGGATTTAGATGAAACTAAGTTAATTAGGACGATCGTGCATCACTTTAAATTGCCAGTTTAAGTTTGCTTTAATGATTGTTATTAAACAGAAACAGGGAGTTTTGCATTTTGCAGTTCTGTTTCCTCCATATTGCACAGAAACTGACACGGGTAATTGAGTGTTAATGCAATTGAAATTACTACACTACTGGATTCTTGTTTCTGGCTTCCTACACTACTATTACTACTTTATTACCCAACCATAATAGAAAGTGCCACCGTTTTCTTTTATTTAATGTTAGTGAGTCTATGCAGTGTTGAGATAAGGAATATGAATGAGTCTGCCTCCTGTACTGATGTTTCAGCTCCCCTCAGTGTCCATAGACGAGCTGTAACCTTGAACAACCTTGTTGCTGGATGCTGTCTCCCCACTGATGAAAGTAAACAAGGCAAAGCTGACAGAATCCAAATGTTTCTCTGTAGTGGTCTGTAAGCATCTCACCCTGATAACACTGTTTACATAATTAATCATCTTACAAAATTAATCTCCCGCAGGTGAAATTTAGAAACATTATCTGTCAACTTAATGCCAGATATCTGGCATCGACAGTAGCCCTTTTTTCCCTGGCCTTTAACAACGTTCTGTGTTCCAGTGCTGATTTCTGATTTCTGGGTCATTCATTTTCATTTCTGTTCTTACACATGTGTTGCGATGGCCCTCTTTCTCCTGAATGTCAAAGCTGGCTGGCAAAAAAATACATCAATAAATAAAAATAAAAGAACGAAAACTTGAGTGCATAAAAGCAAGGGAGCTTGGAAGTGGGAATTCCAAAGGGATCTCTGACTGTTTCAATTAAATGGATGAGACAAATATTCACAACATTTAATACGCTCATATGGCACAGAGGCTATTTTCCCTCTAGGTTTATGGATAATTGCTTGCCCAGTGGAGATGTAAAAAGCTTATGAGAGGGAATGTAATGAAGGGAGATATAAAAGAAGGCATCAAAAGGAATACTTAAAATGGGACCTACAGGAATCAAAAGATTTGCTGGGTAAAAATCAACTGCAGCTGCTGAAGTATCCTTTGGCTTGTAGTGTTTTCCCTTTTGTTGGTATCTGTGTCACGTGGTGGTGACTTTTTATGCATAATATGCATCAGCACTGTGATTTTACACGGTCTTTCAGTTTGTGGTTGAGATGTTTTTGTTCCTAAACACTACTATGTTTGCAATAATAATTAAATAACCACTTAGATTTGATTGTGGAATATCTATGAGGGAAGATATTTGCATTTGAATTACTGCAGTGGTGGCACCCTAATATACACAGCAAAATCTCCAGTGTTAAATTAACACTGGAGA
>NW_024583359.1:96649-97708 GCF_018398535.1 Haplochromis burtoni
GTTACTTTTGAGAGAAGTAACTAGTAATGTAACTAAGTTACTATTTTAAAGTAACTTACCCAACACTGATGACAAGACAAAACTCACCCTGGTATTAGGGTGCTGTATGGAGCTGTTTTGTTGTGTTGTGTAAGCCTTGACAACACAACATTTACATAACATAACATTTGACTTTACAGCACACACAAAATTTCAAATTGCGCTAGTATCGATCTGATGCCAATACCAGCATTAGAATCAAAACTATCGATATCTGTATCAGTCCGCCCACCTTTACCCTCCCTCCCAACAGTGTGGCAATCAGAATTGTTGTCTGAAGGCCAAAGAATGCCCAACAGATGTAAGTTCCCAACTGGACGGCATTTGCTATAATGGTCCACTTAACTCTGAAGCTGCTTCATTTTACACAACTGGTGCAATGGGACTGAAAATGCCTAAATTCAAAGATTAAGAGTGGTAGCTCAACACTTTCCCCACGTAGTGTATCTCCTTTGTGGTCTTTCTTTTTAGAGATTGGGTTAAAAATAGTTGGATTATGCTCCATGGTTTGTTACAGGATTATCTGCCCGCCCTCGTATGTCCTTGTATAAAGATAGCAATTTATGATCATATGTTGGTGCAGACTGAAAATGTTTGCAATGTCAGTTGGAGTCCTGACGATAACTAAATGTGAAATGACAACTATAAACAAAAAAATAAGAGTCACAGATTTTCTGCCTAATTTTTGTAAAGGGAAAAACTAAATTTAACCACTCAGTGAATGAAATACAGCGAAGCTCTTAGGGTCAAGTCAACAGTTCTATTTCTCTCCTGTATCGTTCTGGCAAACACTTTTTAAAATGTGAATGTTTCACATTTAGTTTGATGATCATCACTTGCTCGTCACAGTCCTTCAGTTAGTGTAGGCACTTTGCAATAAGAGGCTGCAATAACTGATGCACTGTGCTAGGCCCTGGCTTTGAATGCACATCTGTCTCACCGCTGCACCGTATGCTATTTTGGCCCAGGACACTTAGCAAATCAGATTTCAAGTGTTTGGTTTCCTGGTAGAATAACAGC
>NW_024583360.1:0-13853 GCF_018398535.1 Haplochromis burtoni
TCTTCTCCTCTTAAGGTTAAAAGCTTATGCTCATTTTTCAGTCTATTTTTATTTGCCCTGAACTTACTGCTCCTTAATAATTTTCACAGTTGCATTTTCTTCTTACTTAGTTTTATATTCCTCTTATTAGGCCTCTCCTTTTTTAATTATCTTCTGGTACTTTATCAATTTAAGCCTTTGTTTTATTTTCTCAACAATATTTACTCTCTATTTTTCTCTCTGTTCCCTGTTTCCTCTTTAGCATTTATGCCCTACCCCAGTCATTTACCCTAACCCTAACCAATTTGTTTATCTCAAATTACCCACCCTAAAATTGGAATCTAGCCCTATTGTATATACCCCCTGATCTAATCTGGCCCTAAAATCTTTATAATTTTGAATAATCCCATTTCTACTTCTTTCCTGGAAATTAAATCTTAAACCTTACCCCAGTACTGGATCTGAAGCCCAAGTAGTCCTAATCCCAGCTGAAACCTAAAGCCTAACCCAAAGTCACATCTCCTTTCTAAATTTACTCCCCAAGTCGGGTTGAGTCCTCCCCAAGCAGGGTCGAGAGTGTAGTATTAAAGCCAAGTCGGCATTGTAGTAGCCCAAAATTCGGAAGAGAAAGAGGTCAGATGTAGGCCAAAAGGAAGGGTAAAGGGCAGAGGTCAAGAGAAGGGAAGAAAAGGATGATGAAAAGGGAAAAGTCAAAGGGGAAAGAGGAGAAGACTGGAAAAGAAGAAAGAAAGAAGAAGGGAAAGATGAGAGCCAAAAAGTCTGGCAGAATTGGAAAAAAGCAAAAAGCTGAAAAAAAGTTTACAAGAAAGCCAAAGAAAGCCAAGGAGGCGGGATCAGAGGGGAGAGTATAAATAGGAGGCTCAAACACAGAGCTCTTCAGTATGCCCTCGCCTGAGGAAGAAGAAACACCTTCGAAACGTCGCGACAAGGGCATACTCAATTATTTTTTTCTATTTTACGTTAGTTTGTTGTTTTAGTTTGTTATTTTTGGGGGATTTTATTTCATGTTTTAATTCATCTTTTATTGATTTTCCTTAAAAACTCAAATTGGAGAGAACTCAAAACTAAATTAAAACCACATAGAAAACAAATTGGGATTGAGAACACTTTATTGGAAACAAGCCAAAGTAACGGAAAAATTGGGAACCTGCAAAACAAAGAATACCTACCTTTGAAAACCTGTAAAAAAGAAATACTTACCTTTTAAGTTAAAAAAACAATTATGGAGGTAGAGGGATGTGAGCCTGCGGACCATCGGGGTTGATGGCCCGTGCACCACCTGTTCCTCCTTCGGGAGGGACGGGTTCTTTTCTTCAATCCTAACCAGCCAGTGCCTCGCTCCGGTTGGTCTTTGGGTCTCACTCCTAGTTAAAGCTCAATTTAGCATTTATGCCCTACCCCAGTCATTTACCCTAACCCTAACCAATTTGTTTATCTCAAATTACCCACCCTAAAATTGGAATCTAGCCCTATTGTATATACCCCCTGATCTAATCTGGCCCTAAAATCTTTATAATTTTGAATAATCCCATTTCTACTTCTTTCCTGGAAATTAAATCTTAAACCTTACCCCAGTACTGGATCTGAAGCCCAAGTAGTCCTAATCCCAGCTGAAACCTAAAGCCTAACCCAAAGTCACATCTCCTTTCTAAATTTACTCCCCAAGTCGGGTTGAGTCCTCCCCAAGCAGGGTCGAGAGTGTAGTATTAAAGCCAAGTCGGCATTGTAGTAGCCCAAAATTCGGAAGAGAAAGAGGTCAGATGTAGGCCAAAAGGAAGGGTAAAGGGCAGAGGTCAAGAGAAGGGAAGAAAAGGATGATGAAAAGGGAAAAGTCAAAGGGGAAAGAGGAGAAGACTGGAAAAGAAGAAAGAAAGAAGAAGGGAAAGATGAGAGCCAAAAAGTCTGGCAGAATTGGAAAAAAGCAAAAAGCTGAAAAAAAGTTTACAAGAAAGCCAAAGAAAGCCAAGGAGGCGGGATCAGAGGGGAGAGTATAAATAGGAGGCTCAAACACAGAGCTCTTCAGTATGCCCTCGCCTGAGGAAGAAGAAACACCTTCGAAACGTCGCGACAAGGGCATACTCAATTATTTTTTTCTATTTTACGTTAGTTTGTTGTTTTAGTTTGTTATTTTTGGGGGATTTTATTTCATGTTTTAATTCATCTTTTATTGATTTTCCTTAAAAACTCAAATTGGAGAGAACTCAAAACTAAATTAAAACCACATAGAAAACAAATTGGGATTGAGAACACTTTATTGGAAACAAGCCAAAGTAACGGAAAAATTGGGAACCTGCAAAACAAAGAATACCTACCTTTGAAAACCTGTAAAAAAGAAATACTTACCTTTTAAGTTAAAAAAACAATTATGGAGGTAGAGGGATGTGAGCCTGCGGACCATCGGGGTTGATGGCCCGTGCACCACCTGTTCCTCCTTCGGGAGGGACGGGTTCTTTTCTTCAATCCTAACCCCCCCCCCTAACCCTAAACCCCCAAACCCTAACCCCTAACCCTAACCCTAACCCGTTTTTTTGATTTTCCTTAAAAGCTCAAATTAGAGATACATCAAAAATAAATGAAAAAACCACACAGAAAACAAATTGGGATTGAAATCACTTTATTGGAAACAAGCCAAAATCACGGAAAAATTGGGAACCTGCAAAAAAAGAATACCTACCTGGGCAAACCTGTAAAAAAGAAATACTTACCATTCAAATTAAAAAACAATTATGGAGGTAGAGGGATGTGAGGCTGCGGACCATCGGGGTTGATGGCCCGTGCACCACCTGTTCCTCCTCCGGGAGGGACGGGTTCTTTTCTTCAACCCTAACCAGCCAGTGCCTCGCTCCGGTTGGTCTTTGGGTCTCACTCCTAGTTAATGCTCAATTTAGCATCTATGCCCTACCCCAGTCATTTGCCCTAACCCTAACCAATTTGTTTATCTTAAATTACCCACCCTAAATTTGGATTTTAGCCCTATTATATATACCCCCTGATCTAATCTGGCCCTAAACAATTTGTAATTTTGATCCTTTAATTCTACTTCTTTCCTGGGAATTAAATCTTAAACCTTACCCAAGTACTGGATCTGAAGCCCAAGTAATCCTAATCCCAGCTAAAACCTAAAGCCTAACCCAAAGTCACATCTCCTTTCTAAATTTACTCCCCAAGTCGGGTTGAGTCCTCCCCAAGCAGGGTCGAGAGTGTAGTATTAAAGCCAAGTCGGCATTGTAGTAGCCCAAAATTCGGAAGAGAAAGAGGTCAGATGTAGGCCAAAAGGAAGGGTAAAGGGCAGAGGTCAAGAGAAGGGAAGAAAAGGATGATGAAAAGGGAAAAGTCAAAGGGGAAAGAGGAAAAGACTGGAAAAGAAGAAAGAAAGAAAAAGGGAAAAATGAGAGCCAAAAAGTCTGGCAGAATTGGAAAAGCTAAAAAAGATATTATAAGAAAGCCACAGAAAGCCAAGGAGGCGGGATCAGAGGGAGAGTATAAATAGGAGCCTCAAACACAGAGCTCTTCAGTATGCCCTCGCCTGAGGAAGAAGCAACACCTTCGAAACGTCGCGACAAGGGCATACTCATTTAATTTTTTCACTTTTACGTTAGTTTGTTATTTTAGTTTGTTATTTTGGGGGATTTTATTTCATGTTTTATTTCATGTTTTTTTGATTTTCCTTAAAAGCTCAAATTAGAGATACATCAAAAATAAATGAAAAAACCACACAGAAAACAAATTGGGATTGAAATCACTTTATTGGAAACAAGCCAAAATCACGGAAAAATTGGGAACCTGCAAAAAAAGAATACCTACCTGGGCAAACCTGTAAAAAAGAAATACTTACCATTCAAATTAAAAAACAATTATGGAGGTAGAGGGATGTGAGGCTGCGGACCATCGGGGTTGATGGCCCGTGCACCACCTGTTCCTCCTCCGGGAGGGACGGGTTCTTTTCTTCAACCCTAACCCTAACCCTAACCCTAAAGAGGAACAGAGAGAAAAATAGAAAAAAGCTAAGTACAGCAAAATTAGAAAGCCAAGAAAAAACCTAAGTAAGAAGAAACAGAAAAATATAAGACAAGAAAGTCAGAAAGAAAAGCTAAGAAGAGAAAAAGTATAAATAGAGGACAAACCAGTCCCTACCCTCATTGAGCCCAGCCTGATGAAGGCGAAGTAACGCCGAAACGTCGCGACGGGCTCAATAGAAAAACTAATGGCCACTACTACCCAATGATGGGCAATTTTTTGATCCGGGGGCATCAGTGCCCACCCCAGTCGAGTGAGCGTGCACCAGGGGACCCAGACTTCGGCCTGGGACCCCTTTCTTTACCCAAACCCTAACCCTAACTTCAGCTTCCTCATCAGCTGCCGCTTCAGCCTCGCCTGGTCCAACTTCAGCTTCCTCATCAGCTGCCGCTTCAGCCTCGCCTGGTCCAACTTCAGCTTCCTCATCAGCTGCCGCTTCAGCCTCGCCTGGTCCAGCTTCTGCTCCAGCCTCCGCTTCCGCCTCGTCTGGTCCAGCCTCCGCTTCCGCCTCGTCTGGTCCAGCCTCCGCTTCGCCTGGGGCTGCAGGGGCCACGCAGCCTTCAGGTCCCCTACTACCACCTCCACATCGTCGGTCATCTGCCAGGCCGCTTGTTGGGCATCGCCCGTGGACGCTAACCCTCCGTGTTAGGCTTGCCCCGCACGGCCCCCAGATGTCCACCCGCTGTTGCCTCCAGTCGGCCCAACTGTTCGCCACATCTGGTCGGCCTCCGGACGCACTGCCCTGCACTGTCCTCGGAATGTATGTTGGCCTCCTGCGCTGTCGGTCCCCTGAACTTGGCCATCTGGGCCTTTTTGGACTCTGTCCCTCCGTCCTGGGCCCCCTCCGCCCGCCCTGGTCGGGTCGTTTTCTGTTTGGCCTGTTTTTGTGTTTCTGCTGGGCTGTCTGGAGCCAGCCCTTGAGGGGGGGGTACTGTCATGGTCCTGAGTCTGAGGACTCAGTGTTTTGTGTTTCCTTATGCTTTTGTTTATTCCGAGTGTGTTTTCTGTTGTGATTTTGCCATTTGTTAGGTTTTTGTTCTTTGCCTGCCTGATCCCACTTCTCTGTGTTCCCTCTGTCTGTCCATGGTGTTATTGTGTCTGCTCAGGAGTCTGCCTGTCAAGTTCAGTGTCCTGTCTGGTTCTCTGTGTCTGTTAGTTTCCTGTTTTATTCTGAAGGTTCATGTCTGATGTGAGTGTGTTCAGTTTACATTTCCCCTGTCCCGTCAGCTCTGATTTCTCCCAGCTGTGTTGCCCTCCTGTCTCTCATCCCCTGATTACTGGTGTGTGTATTTAAGCCCTGTGTGTTCTCCTGCCTGTTGCCGGTTCGTCTGTATTACTCCATGTAAGTCCGCGCTTTTCTGCATTCATCTGTGGCTCTTTGCGGTTTTTTGTATCCTCCGTCAGTCTGCGTCTCTCTGCCTTTCACCCCGTGTCCTGTGGATTTCTAGTTGATCTTTAGTTTTCCCAGTTTAGGTTTCCGTTAGTTTGTCTCATTATTCGTTTTCTGTTCCTGCCACTGACACCTTGTAAATAAACTCCACTAATCTTTTCATACACTGCTTGCTCTTGGGTCCTTTTTTCCAACTCCACACGGCTCGCCTCGGCAGCCGTGACACGTTAGGGTTATTCAGTCATTTCCAGTGAACCCCGTTTTAGAGCTGGCTATAGCCTAATGTAAACCATTTAAATCTTTAAAGAATAATTAAAACATAATTCTAATAGCATACCCTTTTTTATCTTTTGACTGATTTCTAAACATTAAAGATACCATTTGGTCCAATTACTTGATTGAAACATTAATATTTTATTATTTATTTTATTAGCATAGAACCATATACAATATCAAACATGGAATTTACTATTTAATTCATTACACCAATATTATCTCAAGGCTGTGTGCATCACATAAAGGTCTACTGGGAGGCTTCACCTGGCTATCAAAACCAGTTTGATGAAGGTTTACATTTTCTAGAGTATAAGAGTAATTTTTCTGAAGCCTAAAAAAATAATTGCAGACTGGTTTGTTAATACCTTCTATTTGATGAAACACTTAAACCGCTGACAAAAAATTTCCTTATTTGCTTTTTTTTTTTTCTTGTAACCAAATTTTCAGATAATATGCCATACACAAATCTATGCGTAACACACAAAAAATTCTTTATTTGTCATCTTTAGTATATGTACTTTGAATATTTAGGATTTTCATGCAGCATTTGCACTACTTTGTGTGCCAAAACCCAGACAATAAACATCAGTATCCCCTTAGCAGAACCAAAGCAACACGGGTCAGTGAGTTAGTTCAACACATATTACAAATGAAAGATCAATCACCACACACCCAATAATGATAACACAGAAAACATCAACAGTGATTCAAGAGTTACAGTTACAACGTGTCAGAAAAAAGAAACCAAAGTTTCATGTTGCACTCACAAACAAATCACAGCATTAAAGTTTCTGTAGTCTTTCATAGCAAAACAAAATGATTACCACACAGTGCAAAGACAGTTTTATCTTTTTCCTTTGTTTTCACCTGGTCACTTCAAGCTTTTGTTGTTGAGTTATTATTGTTTTATATATAATTTCTATTTAAACAAAAGGCATATCTTACTTCCACAGGAGGGTGGAACATACTACCACACCATGCTTAAATCATCAGGGGAACTCGGAAGAGTACTACTCTCTTCTTTTTTTCCTTTTTTTTTTAAACAATAACATTTAATTTTAGTACAGTTTCACCTGCCAGAGAAACTTTATTGTTTGTCCAGCAGACAGCTGCAGCAGGTACAACGTACAAGAAAAGGAATGGCTACATGCTGATTCAATGGCTGGGACACAGATTACTCATGTTTCTACTTATCATTTTGCCATGTCAGGGAACATCTTACTCCAAATGTTGAGTAAAGTTTTCTGGGAAAAGTCCTTTTTGAGCACCAGCTCCAAATGTTAACCAGTCGCTTTCCTTGATCCCTGTGAGCCAGCCAGCATCCTGCAGCAAACACACAAAAACATCAGAACAATCCTGTTAAGATGTTGTTTGTCATGTTGGTGAAGAACTTTTATTTATTACATTTCTGTGTGACCAGCTATTATCACCTGATCTTCCACTGAGGCAGTGGGAACCACCAAAACCACATCGCCTCTCTTCAGGTCAAGTTCATCTGAATTTGCAGCCTCAAAGTCGTGTATGGTCTCCACCTGCAGGTATCCATCATAGTTTACAGACATTAGACTCCACATTTTAACAGTTTATTAGAAAAGTCTTTTTCCTCCTCAATTGATAGCATAAAATATTTGCTTTTACTAAGAAGCCTCACCTTGTAAAGGAAATCATCAGGAAGTCCAGACGCTCCCCCAGAAGGACTGATATGCTTGATGTTCTGGTTTTCAGTTGTCACCCCATTGTCACTGATTGCAGTGGGAGAGATGATGTCAGCATCTCGGTCATCATCACCTTCGTTACTTGAGGCAGGCTCAATCACAACAGAAGGGATTGGCATATTTTCCTGCAGAGGACATTGAGCATTTAGTGATCACATCTAAAAACTTTCATTTCATATTTACAGTATCACAGCAGGTTACTGCTGCAGAGCATCTTGCAAAATGAAATGTCTCACTTAATTTCGCAATATTTTTCTATGGCTGAAAGACTTAGCTGATCTCAGCCCAGCAGGGCACTTTTACAGTTAATAAATTCAAAACAGAAGGCAGAGAGCCACAAACAAGCAGCAGCTGATTGTGCTGCAGTAAAGACCCGCAGAGCATCTCAAAAAGCAAACAACATTCTAGTGTAATGATTCTACAGGCCGTTACCAACTGCAAATGATTTGCTTTCAAGTATTAAAAACAATTCTTATATCTGAAATTATGTCAGTTTTTCAGTTTTGAGCCTTGGTTTAGACCAGGGGTCTGCAACCTTTAACACCCAAAGAGCCACTTGGACCCGGTTTCCACGCAAAAGAAAACTGGGAGCCGCAACTACTTTTTGAAATCTAAAGTGAAGATAACACTGTATATGTTGTTATTTTTACCTTTATGCTTTGTGTGAACAACTAAAGTAAGTAAGTAAAGTTTATTTATTAAGCGCTTTTCACAGACAGGCAGTCACAAAGCGCTGCACACAAATATTAAAATAAACAATACAATCAATAGACATTATACACAATGTAAAAGATCAAATGTAAATAATGTAAAGAATATAAAATACGTACAACAAAAGGCTTGTTTGAAAAGAAAAGTTTTTAACTGCTTTTTAAAAGAATCCACGGAGCAACTAAGGTGTGTTGCTTAAATCCATGAAGTGCTACAGAGAAAATTACCTTTTATTTATGTAATTAACACATTTTGAACTCTTAAAGAAATATAACAAAAGGAAAGACACCCAGCTGAACTAAAATGATCCAGCAAACAAAAACTGTTGTGAGCCGCCACCCTCATATCGCCTTTGGCTTTTGGAGCCTTGACCTGACTTTTAAAAAGTAACTGGAAAAAAGTACTATGCTGCTAAAAATGAAAAATAGATATTTGCAAAATTCTGCCTAAATATGTATTTTACCTGGTTAATGTGTGTGGCGGGGCGTGGTCTGCAGTGCCGCTGCATGGGAGTCGGACGCACCTGAGCGGCACCCGCAATCACGCCTCGCCGCCTTAAAGTCTGTGCTCTCTCTGCTGTTGTGTTGGTGTGTGTCGGGCTGTGAGCTGCAAAGCTACAGCCGGCTGTATGTGTACAGCAACCGTGTGTGAAAAGCGGTCAATAAAGAGATGCTGAAAATCAGAATCAGAATCAGAATACTTTATTAATCCCTGGGGGAAATTATTAATTAATTAAAGCTTGTTCATGCAAACATCGTCGGGTCTGCTGTGATATGTTTACAATGAGACTTGTGGTCCTGAACCTCTGCGCACAGCGTCTGCAAAACGAGGCTTTCATCTTCACGCAGGACTGTAAGCTGTCATCTGTGAGGCGTGAGTGGTGTTTGTTTTTAACGTAGTTCACGATGGAGAACAGCTGCTGACATAATGTGGATCCGAAGATCCATAACTGGCCCACCTGGGGTTGAAAGTCTCGATAAATGCACAGCGTTTCGGCGGGTACACCGGCTTCCGCGAGTGTGACGCTTATTTTGAGCGACGAACAAATAATACGATATAATTTTATTTTTATATTTCAAAATCACAGTAATCTCCCAATTTAGAACTACAAGTTAAAAAGAACTAAACACAAATAAAATACACTTCAGCTAAATACTTCTAATTTATTTTCCCAAACCACCCGGAGCCGCAAAATAAGGACTAAAGAGCCGCGGGTTTCCAACCCCTGGTTTAGACAAATTCCTCCAGTGAAAATGGGAAGTTGTGTAACAGTTAATGCATTACTTTTGTTAAACCCCTTGAATGAAAGCTGAAAGTCTGCACTTCAATCAGATCTTATTGTCCAATCTAAATTAAGGAACAATTTGTATGTTTGTAGAACACGCTGATATGACAATTTCAGCCACTCTCTCTCAGACACACACACGGGCATTGAGTTAAGTTTCATGATTTCTTCTGAATCTAAAGTGATGATGCTAGACTCACCGATGAAGCTGCTTCACTGGGAGAAGTTTTGGCCTGTTCAGCAGAAGCAATCTGTTTACAGACAGAAATCATTTCCATTTGAGAACATTTGTGTGGCCATTGAATGTTTGAACAAACATTTAATAATAACTTTTGCTCTTGTAAAATTAGAACTTTGACCTCCCTGTTCACATGTGAGAAAAGAGATATGAAACAGTGACCACCACCCTGAATTCAGCATGTGTAAAATCACAGAAAAAAAAAGAATTTTGTTTCAAAAAACGACCAACGTAGGGGTCAAACCATTATTCTTCAAGGTCTCTTTCAGAGAGCTGCATTCATTCTCATCATTTCATTTCAACACTTCATCCATCCTCTTCAGGGTCATGGGGGGGCTGGAGCCTATTCCAGCTGTCTTCAAGTGAGAGGCAGGGTACACCCTGCACAGGTCGCCAGTCTGTCCCAGGGCTAACACACAGATGCAGACAAGCATTCGCACTCACATTCACACCTATGTTGTTCAATAATTGTTGCCGATAAACAGTAAAAATGACAGTGAAAGCAAACAAACAGAAGAAGTGGAGTATCCTACCTCACTGACCTCTGCCTGTTCTGAGCCTGGAGATACCACTGTTGACTTTGGGAAAATAAAATAGATTTTGCGTTGATACCTGCTCAATCATCCAGGTAAGAAAATCCAAAAAGTTGATTCTGTTCATCTGGACGTTTTCAGTGGGAGAAACATTTTATTGTCATCCCACTGGAAACGCTATGGACATAGTCAACTTTTTGGGAAAACAGTAGAATATAACGATTTAAACTCAGTGATGCTAATTGAAAAGGCTTTTGTTTTTGTTTTGTTTCAAAAAGCAGCAGTGTTTTATGAGATTGAGTTCATTTTGTGTCATAAAGTGGATGGGGTAGGGTAAAGATTGGGGTATGGGTTTGTTGGCATGAAATGAGAAGGGCAAAGGGTTAAAATCCTTACACAAAAAGACATTTCATGCGCACTGGATACAGGCTGGAAACAGAAGAATGATTTCCACACTGACACATCTCCAGTGTGGAGTTCAATGATTTTCTCATTCAGTGATGATGATGATACGATGAGATGGAGGTCACAGTGATGATATTGATGAGATGATGATTAGGTTATCACAAAAGGCAGCATTTTTACAAGGTTATCCACTCACAGCAGGCTTTTCCTCCTTCAGGCTGTCTGAATGTGTGTCTGTATCGTCCTGACCAGCTGGAGCAGCTCCAGATTCTTCCACCTCACCAGCAGGGGGAGCTGGAGGTTCCTCCATCTCTGCTCCTGCAGTTGAAGATACAGGTTCCTCTCCAGAAAAAAGAGGTGGGCACTCATCTTGCTCTCCTCCAGTAGTGAGAGATGGAGGTTTGTCTTCTGCTGCAGGCTCTCTTGAGCCTGCAGCTTGGGCCTCTGCAGCTTCCAGAGCGTCATTTGATTCACTGTTTCCTTCATTCTTTTTCAGAGAAAGATGGCATTTAACTTTAAATGTCCCACTTCATTTCACAATATTTAGTATGATGTTCATTAAACGCCACAGAATTCATAATATGAGCTCCCAGCATTTAAACAGTTATATGATTACAAGTTAAGCTTTAGGTCAGTCTAACACTTTTCACTGGCAGAAATAAATACATCTCAGGACTGATATCATATATTTACATGATGTAAAAAAAAAAAGTACGTAGTTACCTATGTAGGTGATAAGTACATACATATGCAGCTCTGTGAAAAACTAAGTACACCCTTAATTAAGGAATTAGGAGGTTCCATAGCGGCCAGATGCTGAAGAAAATGCACCAGTTATGGTTGCTTATCAAGTGTGAGCACCTCTGTAAGAGCAGATCTTCTGGAAATTTGCTGGTTTGCACCATTCTGGTGTATGTTAACACAATGACACAATCTTCCCTGGCGTGGACATCACAGCAAATTTACCCCACCCCAACGTTAGATCATAGGATGGCTGTGGTTCAGTGGGTTGTCTAGCAGTCTGGAGGTCAATGGACGATTCCACAGCTATTTCAGCCTTAATGTCAAAGTATCCCTGGCCAAGATACTGAATTTTCCTCCAATGCATGCATTACAGTGTTTAACAAGGGATTTTGGCTTTTAAAACAAACAAACAAACAAACAAAAAACCCACTTTAATGAATGTGTGTGTGAGTGGGTGGATAACAGGGCTGGACTGGGACAAAAAAATCAGCCCGAGCATTTTGACTAGAGACCGGCCCACCGGGTATTAAAGCCATGAATGCCTTTGAATGAAAACAAACACTGTTGTGACAGTGATGTACAGTCTTGTTGGTATATGTATGATTTCTATACATTTTAGATCAGATAAAAACTTTGGTCTTTAAGATTCTGATCATTATATATTAAAGTGAGACATTTTAAATGAGAATAAGAAAGTGCTTCTTTGTGTCCTCCTCTCCCTGTTAATGCCCTACCTGGCCCCCTGGCAAAGCTTTGCTAGATCCGCCCCTGCACAGTTACCAGCTGTCAGCTACCTAAAAAAGGATCCTGGTGTTATTTGTCTCTCAGAAACAGTTCATAACTTCCCTTCAACTCATTCATGTCACCTAAAAGGTAAACCTGTTTCTCCATCACCTGTTCAGCTCTGATGATTCAGTAAGGACATCTCCTGGTTTCATCTTCATGTTTCCCTCTCACCACATATCCAAACCGACATCATGACCAGCAGCTTTACAGCTGTGGCTCCAGCAAACATCAGCTGATACTAGAAACTAATATTAAATAAATTCTAACAACAGCTGATCAAGCTTAAACGTGCTGCTGTTGTTTAGCGCGACATCCGCTGGTTTCCTCTTTCTGGCGCAAAGTGGGCGATAAACAAAAAAAGAGACGATCAGCTGATCATTGATCAGTTTCATGATTGAAGTAGCAACAGGAGAGGGAGGGCGAGAGAATGAGAGAAGAAACAGCTGACAGCGTGAAGACACAGAATAACTCCAGCTTTGTGTCATTTTTCCATTCTAGCTGAAGTCCGGGACAAACTGTTCCTTTTCAGCTCAACACGAAACACGTAATATTTTCTCTGAATACGAGATGATTCCGTTTTTACGGGATGGTTGGCAACTCTACTAACTAACCTTATGAGTAAAATACAATTCCTTATCAGTAACATCATAGCACCCACCCAGCTGTATATAAACTCCGTCATGCTAGCTAGTACGCAGTACAAGTTATTGTAACTGACTGTAAAAAGTCAGCACAGCGCAAAAAAACTCCACCTAAACTTGGTTTATATCTGACCCAGATACACTGCAGTGATAACTTCTTACCTGAAGTTCAGTTCACCTGACACTCGGACGTGCCGCCGCCTCGGGTCTCTCCTCCTCCTGCCTCCCCTTTCTCTCATCCACCTGCTGACTCTGTGGAAGCTCCGCCATAGCCACCACCAAACAACCGACTTATTTTTACACATCAGTCAGCATAAAAAAAAACTTTTAAAAAAAACATCGGCCCACCAGGCAAATGCCCGGTATGCCCGATGGCCAGTCCAGCTATGGTGAATACGGCTTGTAAGCAAAAAGCCTGCAGTGGTCAGCTAAAGCACAAAAGCAGTATGCAACTACAAGTCCATTTATCATTTACTGTGGGAAACTCCAAAAAAATACAAGAGCTCCATCTCAGACTCTTCAGTTTGCAGGTTTAAACTTAAACTTCATGACAGTATGACTAAAAAAAAGCCTGAGCATGCAGGACTGCAGGGGAAGGCTTCTTCTGTCTAAAAAGAAAGCCTCCTGGAGCAGTATCCTTCAGACAGACAAGACCAAAGTGGAGATGTTTGTCCATAACGCACAAAATCAAACCCAGCATATCAGCAAAAACACCTGAGAGCAGCTGTCAGCACGGTGGAGGAGGGACGATGATCTTAGTGCACCGTGAACTCTTGTCTAGGTGTTCTAGAGTCAGTGTGAGGCCGTCTGTCCCATAGCTGAAGCTCGGACCATCAGCAGCAGCACAAACATCCAACAGAACGGCTGAAACAGGAACGAATGGAGCAACTACGATGGTTTGGTCAGAGTCCAGAGCTCAACCTGAGTGAGATGCTGTGGTTGGACCTTCAGAAGGCTGTACATAAGTGAGTGGACATAAACTCCTTCACAGTGACAGAGAAAGTCCCACAGAAAGCATCACAGCAGGTTACTGCTGCTGAAAAATGAGGTGGATTCAGTTTTTCACAGAACTGTAAATAGGTGTGTAGATACTTAGTTAGATGGAAGATGGG
>NW_024583360.1:13873-36427 GCF_018398535.1 Haplochromis burtoni
GGGGGGTTACACAAATGTTTATAAAACTCACCATCTTATCAAAATCTGCGAAAAATGATGGATCCTTAAGAGTGCATGTGTTTAATAAAAAGAGAAAAACAAGTCACAACTGACTGACTGAGAATTGCATCATTTTTTAGCATTCACAAATAAAAGGGAAATATTTAAGAGATGGGGATGTAGGATAAGATGCAATCAAAGTTCTGCAACTGCACCTTCAAAAATTATGGTCCTATGAGGCCACTTAAAGTGTGAGATCCATGATTTCAACAGAGTTATCATACATAGAGAATTTCCCCCCGTGAAAGTTTTCTCAGATTTCTTCTCTAACATGCTATGGTTAGAATCTTTGGAGAAAGCAACCATCTCCAGATTTAACTCAAATGCAGGTTTAAGGAGCTACGTTTGAAAAATTCAAATGTAGCAGGAGTGCTGTTGCTTTACTTTCAGTACATCTGCAGAACACTCTCATCAAACATTGTTGTGACATAGAACAGAGACACTTGGAGAGGAGACTAACATTACTTGGACAATAAAGGCTTCTTGGTTTTGGGGAAGTAAGCTGTTGGGTTCGCCATCTACTTTCAAAGTCACTAGTCTCTGGCAGTGATCTCTGAACTCTGTATTGACCCCTTCCTGCTTGTAATCTTTTTACGTTGTTCTACTCTAAGTCTGAAAATTGTTTGTAGAAACTAGAGAAAATAGTAAAAATGACAATGAATTAGAGCGAATCATTGGTGAAACCCAAACTTTCAGTTGACTTAGTAAGAACGATCTTCTACCAAAACCCAGACACTAATCACAACAACTCGATTCATTTCAGTGTTTTGGATCCAAATACTTTAAGCTTAGAATAAAATTACCTGTGAAAATCCATTAAATGTATTGGCCACCTAAATTGAATTCCAGAGATATATGTTAGTATTAATAATATTAGAAGCCTTCAAGTAAGACCAATCTAATAACAAGATGGACTAGTTTTGAAATGGGTGTAAACATGGAATGAACAAACAGAGGATAGTAAGAGATGGAGGCAAGCAAAAGGAGAGGCAGAAGGAGCTCAGGCTGAGGTCCAGGTTTTAGGACTTTCACTGTTTCTCAGTCTCTGGGAGGGTGGTAGATAGGAAAGGTCTGTTTGAAATTTGTTTCTATTCTTTTCTAATCTACCATTCAACTACAAAAGGAAGGGAGTCAAGTACCTCTTCCTTTTCTGTATCTAGCTCTTGGTACAACTTTCCAAATCTCCGGTTTGCCGCCTCATCTTCGGACATGTCTGAATTTTCTGGTTCTTTGTGAATTCGGGGATTGTTTACTTCTTTATTTCCTGCTGCTGCTGTTCCACAGATGGATGCAGAATTTTTGCTGCCACTACCTTCCTGCCAGGAGGTATTGCTGGAAGCAGGAACCCCGGTCCCTGAAGAGATGGCTGAGAAACTGTTGGAAAAATCCCACCCACTCTTTCTATCCCCAGTTAACACAGCCTCAGCTTTCTTTGAAGTCTCAGCAAATGGATCAAATTCAAAACCACCCATTTTGTCTCCACAATGTGATTGTGCAAAAGGATCGGAATCAAGCACACCTCCTCCCTGTGTTTCTTCAAAAGGATCGGACTCAAACGCACCCCCTCCCTGTGTTTCTGCAATAAGATCGGAATCAAACGCACCTCCTCCCTTTGTTTCTGCAATAGAGATCTGAATCAAACGCACCTTCCTCCACAATGTGCATTGTGCAAAAGGATCGGAATCAAACGCACCTCCTCCCTGTGTTTCTGCAAAAGGATCGGAATCAAACGCACCTCCTCCACGTGTTTCTGCAAAAGGATCGGAATCAAACGCACCTCCTCCCTGTGTTTCTGCAATAGGATCGGAATCAAACGACACCTCCTCCCAGTTTTTCTTCAAAAGATCGAATCAAACGCACCTCCTCCCTGTTTTCTTCAAAAGGATCGAATCAAACGCACCTCCTCCCTGTGTTTCTGCAAAAGATCGGAATCAAACGCACCTCCTCCCGTGTTTGCAAAAGATCGAATCAAACGCACCTCCTCCCATTTCTGAAAGGATCGGAATCAAACGCACCTCCTCCCTGTGTTTCTGCAAAAGGATCAGAATCAAACGCACCTCCTCCCAGTTTTTCTTCAAAAGGATCAGAATCAAACGCACCTCCTCCCTGAGTTATTGCAAAAGGATCGGAATCAAACGCACCTCCTCCCTTTGTTTCCACAATAAGATCTGAATCACACGCACCTCCTCCCTTTGTTTCCGCAAAAGGATCGGAATCAAACGCACCTCCTCCCTGTGGTTCTGCAAAACGATCGGAATCAAACACACCTCCTCCACAAGTTTCTGCAAGTAGATCGGAATCAAACGCACCTCCTCCCTGTTTTTCTGAGATAAGATCAAAATCAAACGCACCTCCCTGTGTTTCAGAGAAATAAACTCTTTCATCTGTTTCTCCTTCAGTTTCACAGTGATCTTGATAAACATCTGGTCTCTCTGGCACTGCTTCGGATGAATTATTTCTGTTTCTTTTGGCTGCAATACTAGAACAATCGGAAACAACTTCTCTTGTTTGAGGACAATCTCCTGGGACAGCTCCACCTGCCTGAACCTTCTGGCTCTTCTCTTGGGTTCGATCATCATATGAAAGCTCATCATCAGCACTTGCCCAGCCTCCTCCCTGACCACCATCACCCCACTCCTCAGCAGTTTCATATTCAGATCCTGACCCTTCAGGAGACCTGGACCATTTGTCTCCTCTGTCCTCTGCAATTTCCTCAATTTGTTCACCGTACTCATTGGTGAATATAAGTCCCGGGGTAGACTTTCTGCGATCTTCCTTCCTTAATTCATCTGCCCCTGAATCTGCCTGCCCTGTACTATCATCCTCTCCACAGCACAGGGAGGAATGAAGGTTGGAGTTAGGTTGAGATTCCCAGCTGCTAACCTCATCTTCAGCTGGTGTGATTTCACTGTCCCGGGTGATTGCTGTTGATTCTCCAACTGGCTGAATCCCTTCTCCCTGGGGCCAGCCCCGAGTCTCACCCTGCACCCCTTCTTGTGCCCCTTCCTGCCCCACAGTCGGACCTCCAGGGATAGCAGGTTCCTCAGCTCCTGAAGCATCTTCTCCGTTGGCTGACACTGAACCAAAATCAGCAGACCAGTCAGCGACAAAGCCGGT
Organism: Haplochromis burtoni; assembly: GCF_018398535.1. NCBI lineage: Eukaryota > Metazoa > Chordata > Actinopteri > Cichliformes > Cichlidae > Haplochromis > Haplochromis burtoni. Next base: position 17,051 of record NW_024583360.1, read on the forward strand.
ATCTGCAGCCTGCTTGGACAGGTAGCGAATGATGAATTAAAGTTTGCCCCTCCCCACTCTAACCTCAGTACAAGGTTGTGCAACACAGCATGTTATCAGGCAGACATGTGGTTTCATGGAAGGAAATGAGAATACAGTGTCGTCTGCACAAAGATGACCAGTCACAGCTGATCAAACTGTTTCAGTTTTCTGATTGAAGCACCTGCACTTCTTCAATGTAACTTCAAGGGGAAGTTTTAAAATAAACTATCAAAGAAAAAAAAACCCACTAGATTAGAAACCTTCTAGTCAAACTGTTGGACTTTTGGGGGGCATTTTGCCTTCATTTGACTGTAGTCTATAGAATCGGTCAGGTCCCTGAAGAAGCAACGTGTACAACTCAGCAGTCATCTTAGATGTAAAGTAGATGATTATTTTTTTTAATGAATGCAGATATAGCCATAACTTTAATTTCAATGGGACTCTGACCCATAGTCCCATTAGACATTAGCTGCTGCATTTTTATTCTAGTGCCTTGTACCTGACCATTTTCACAGGGTTTGCACATTGAAATATATATCACACTGAGTAAATTAGATTTTGTGTGTGCTTTAGTTAGTCCTTATTTAGATTTTGCCATCAGTCTGACTGTAGTAGGAAAGAAGCAGTTGTGAGAGCATCTCGTGATCAGCACGTCCACTCTCCTGCATCTCGAGCTGCATGCGATCCATGATTGTTTTGGTCTGAGGACGTGTGACCTGGATGATAACTGTCTCTGATGATGTTTTGGGCTCTTTTCTTGTAGTGTTGTGTGTATGTTGAGTCAATTGATGGAGGATTAGCTCTTATAATTCTCTCTGTAGCCTTTATGACTCTCTTGAGAGCCTTCTATGCCTGAGTGGTGTTTTTCATAACATACAATGGCGCTGGTAGTGACAACGCTCTCCACCAGTCCTCTGTAGGCTTTAGTGATGAAGCAGCCGGTTCCTTCCTAAACACCCTGATGAAATAAAGCCACTGCTTGGCCCATTGTCACTGTGGCATTTACAATCCACCTCAGGGGTCCATGACATGTGAATGTCAAGGAATGTGTGGCCATAAGCTCTTTTCACCCCAGTGACATTGATATGGAGATGCAGGCTGTGTTTCCTGAAGTCTAGGAGATAGATAGATGTGTGTTATTCAAGTTTTCTTTCAGAAAATATAAGTGTTACAATTGAGTTGAATGCACTTTTGGTCCATAATTATCATTAGCATAACAAAACAGAGAAGGAAAGACGAAAACAAAACTAATAAACCAGTGGAGAATAGTGACTAGCATTTTACTCAAGATAAGAAAATTATCTGTTCATTTTAATAAATTTATTTATTTATTAAAATTCAAATCTTAGAGGATCTGGTGTAGTGAGTTCAGGGTTTCCAGATGAGTGTGATTTTTTTTCCAACTCCTGTCTCAAAATAAGAGTCAGCTTCTCACATCACATAAATATTGTAAATCACATCAACCCAGACTTCAGTTGAAGGGGAGATTTAATTAGTTACTTCCTGTTGAGTGCTTTCTTACCGGCTACTAACAAATACTTCTTATCACCCTCCAGAGTTGGAAATTTGGAAACTAAGTACAGGGTATCAAATGATAACAGAATTGTTACTTTAAATGTTTTTTTTCTAATGTCTTGTGTATGTGCTGATTTGTGGGCAAGACCAGAAAATATGGAAGTGGTTTCTATGCTTTTCACCTCAGGATCTCCAGCAAGTTAGTTCCCCGTGGAGAAACCTACATTGCACTGAAGCTCTGAAAAGTTCTCCCATCCAAACTCTCTGAAGGAAAAAGAGGAGGTACTTTTCCACTGGTACTGATATTTTTTCCCAAGTTTCTGGTTAACTTTAGAATATCCTCCCTTTTCCCATCTTTCCTTTTATATACCTTTTAGAAATGTATCTGATTCCTGGAATTGATTTACATGCCATTAGGAAAAGCTTCAAAACACCCAACATGGCTCTTTCAAGAGCTTTCTTTTTAAATATACTTTCTGATATTATGCCTAATTTGTTTCCCCTCCATGAATCGCTACCTTATCATGGTGGAAGGGTTTGTGTGTCCCAGGGATCCTAGGGGTTATTTTGTCAGGTGGGCTTATGTCCCCTTGCAGGGCCTCAATGGTAGTATACCATTAAGGGAACAGTTTACCCTGCCCTGGATAGGGTTACTGGGGTCTCACCCTGAAGGCAGGCCCAGGGATGGTGCCTGAGGGCAAGGGTCTGGTGGCTGGGCCTTAGTTCATGGGGCCTGGTGGGGCACAACCCGACAAAAGGGACATGGGCCCGTCCTCTTGTAGGCCCACCAACTGCAGGAAGTGCCGTAGGAGCTGGGTGTCAGGCTGCAGCCAGTAGCGGAGGCCCTGTCTGACCAATCCTCAGCTACCAAGACTAGCAGTTGGGACATGTCACATCTGTCTTGAAAGAAGCCTGAGTTAGTGCAACTCTGGATAAAGAAATGACTCTAGATCGGGAGGAACAGCCTCCTGGATCTGAACCTGAGTGGTATTTTTGTTGTTGAACTTCTGTGCAAATCACAGCTTGTCCATAACAAACAAAGTGAAGGTATCCATAAGTGCACCAGGCACCAGGACACTCTTGGCTGCAGGTCGATGATCAATTTTGTAATCGTATTATTAGACCTAAGGCCATATGTTCTGGACACTTTGGTAAAGAGAGCTGCTGAGCCATCAACTGATCACCACCTGGTAGTGAGTTCAATCAGGCGGCAGGGGAGGACGCTAGACAAACTCACATAGTGAGTGAACGCCTTGCAGAGGCCCAGGCCTGTGAGATCTTCGACATATACCTCCGGCAGTATTCTGAAGGAGACTGGGGACATTGAGTCTGAATGGACCATGTTCAGCACCTCCATTGCCAAAGCCACTGCACTGAGCTGTGGCCACAACGTGGTTGGTGCCTGTCATGGTGGTAACCCCCGAACCAAATTGTAGACACCAGAGATGAAGGGAGCCACCAGGCTGCAAAAGGAATCCTTGCGGGCTCAGTTAGCCTGTGGAATTTGTGGCAGCTGATTCGTACCAGGCCAAGCATAATGCAGCTCAGGCAGTGGAAGAAGCAAAAACTTGTGTAGCAGGAGTTTGGAGAGGCCATGGAAAAAGACTTTCAGAGAGATTCTGGCAAATCGTCAGGTGACTCAGGAGGGGGAAACTGTGTTCTACCTGCACTGTGTATAGTCACTATCAACACATTAATGATCTAACCACAATAACGCGTTGACGCCGTGCAGCCCCACGCACGGGCCGATCCGCGATAACTCGCTAACAGAGATTTGCCACGTTAATGTGGTTATGGCGTTAACAACATACAAATTGTCATGACCTTTGGTCAATGGCCATGACATGCCATTCACTTCCTCGATTCAGAGATGGTCTTTCCCTTTTCACGTAAATAGCCTCCTTGACTCCACCCTCAAGCCAGCATTCCTCCCTGTCCAGGATGTTACATCCTCATCATTGAAAGAGTGTCCACTGGCCTGTAGGTGTAAATAGACTGCAGAGTCCTGGCCTGACGAGGTAGCTCTTCTGTGTTGTGCCATCCGCTTCGCCAGAGGTTGTTTGGTTTCCCCGATGTATAAATCCTGGCAATCCTCCTGGTACTTAACAGCGTACACTATGTTACTCTGTTTGTGTCAGGGGACCCAATCCCTGGGGTGGACCAATTTTTGGAGTGGCATATTTTGGGGTCTGAAAGAGACACCATGTCTCAGCTGTTCTGATACAGCAGTCTTCATGTCAAACAGTCTTCATGTGCAAATAAAGAGTGTTGCTTGGCAACCAGGCATGCTGCAACTGTTGTGCATTAATTTCTTTGGGGTCAAAATGAATTAGTCGGTGGTTCTAGGTATGTGTTTGTTTGTGTTGTTTCTTTTTTTAATCCACACACCTAAAATTCACAACATGAATGAATCCATTTTAGAGAAAGTTAAATATGAGATGATGGGGTTTTAATTTAAACCAGTTATATGATTTTTTTCCCCCAAACTAATTTTAAAAAGGTTATACTACTAGTACCACTACACATGTAAACACTATAAGATTACAGCTTCCGAGAACCTATGCTGTGTTTTGGTGTATAAGTGGTTAATATATTTTTGTCTTAAACTAAACAGGGGTAAGACAACCAGCCTTGGGGAAATCTCCCATAAGTCTTGGTCTTGATAAATGCTCAATTATCTATGTCAGGAAAGCCCAGAAAACTGTTCTTCTGGACACGGTATTTTGGAACGATGCATCCAGATGTACAGAATAAATTTTGTGGGGCTTCCAGAATTTAACTAACTGCTCCATCTCCTCTTTTTGATAATGTTTTTTTAAACTGTGGAAATTGTAAATATGTGGCAACAGCTCTTCAGCGATAACACGACTGAGTAAAATAATGATTTACATTTCCAAAGAAAGAAAAACTGACCCAGAAAGATCCATTTGTTGACCAGCATTAACTTTGTGCAGACTATACTGGATTAACAAGACCATCTGATGGAGTGAATAACTTTATTAATAAATGATGTATTACAGAGTGAACTATGCGAGTTTACTTACAGGCTGAGCAGCTTGAGTATTTGCCTTAAAAAGGGGATAAAACTGAATTTACCACTGCAATCTGGATTTATGGATTTACTTGATCGTTTTCTCATTAAATCAAGCTGTAGAATAAGAAGTAGTTGGGTTAGGGTTAGTTACTCACCGACCACATGTCCCATGGTACAGCAGTCTGAAAGGAGCAAAAATACTGAATAACTAACACAGTTTGTGAGGTACTGGCAAGAAGAAAGGAACAATGTTTGGACTGTTTGATTTGTCAAATATATTACAGTTTAAGAAAATCCATATAAAACTGCTTATCTTTAGAAGTAATTTTTACTACAACAAGAAGAAATATAAAAATCTAATCTGAGAATTAAGGACCGAAGAGCTACTAACAGGTGTGTCAGCAGCTGAAACGCCACCTGTCTTCTAGTCTGTTAGCTGATAGCAGGTGAATTATTTATCAGTTTGCTTCTCATTGTCATCATTACAGTAAGTGAAGACTCAGCTCTCAATCGCTCCTGCCGAGATGTCAGAAATAAGACCTGTGCACTGCTATGGTTTTCAGGTGTATGTGTGGATGCTTTCGGGTAATAAAGGGAACCTGTGGTACTGGTGAAACGCTTTCATCTGGTTGAAAAGCATCAAAGTCCAGATCAAGAAGAGATTCGCCGGGCCGTTCATTGGGCTGCAGATGACAGTGCAAAAACAAGTAAGCAAGTCTGTCACCCACACGACATCTGCCGTCATTATTCACATGGACTCATACCTGTGATGGCGAAGGAGCAGGTAAAAATTCTCCACCAAAGAGGTCGATAATCTGTTCCTCTGCCACCTCCTTGGTTGGTGTGACCTTTGGTGGAGGAGGCACCGGTGGCCCCTTTTTAAGCTACAACGAACACAGCGAGCTGTTAACGATCATTGTGAAAAAAATAAATAAATAAAAACATGCTGCCAAAGACAGACACCTTCTGACAAACTGTTTCAATGTCTGCACCAGCATTATGTGTCTAATCACTGCCACTGGACATAAAACACAAGAATCCCACAGAAAATGGATAGAGGCTGAAGCACTAAACCAACCTTTAAAACAGGGCTGGGGAACTTTCCTCCACCATAACGTGTTTACTTTTCAGCTAAATTGTAAAAGTATGAAGCCAAATTTACTTCAATAGATGATTAATACTTATTTTAATTTTGATACCGTTTTTGAATTTGTTCATAGGTTAGACAGTGATAGCTGCTACGTGCGTACAGATCACACAGAGTTTATGTCTGAGATCTGAGACCTTTATCACACAAGTACAAAATAAACCAGTCTGAAGAAAACCTTCAACTGTTCTGATGGCAGACGGCAGATTCTACAACACTGGTTCCTGTGACATCTTCAGAACTGTTGTGCTTTCCAGGAATTGGAGACGCACTCTACCATTTGCCTCGGCCCTGATGGAAAGCACGATGAGGTGAAGTGAAAGAGACCTGAGAAGGGCTCGGTCTGGTGTTTAGAAAGTTTGACTGGTGCATCACTGATTAAACATTTGGTGGCAGACGTAGCTGATGTGGCTCTGCTATGGAGAAACAACATCATCCTTTAGATTAACTCGCATACTTCAGTCCTTAGTGAGGGCGGCCTCCTGGAATGTGAATGGGTGCAGGGATGCAAATCAAAGAGCCTTATTAGCTGAGGTGATCAAACAGAAGAGACTAGATATAGTCTTTCTCCAAGAAACACATACTGACAGTTTAATTGAAATAGACTGGGATCTGTGGTGGGGAGGGCAGAAGTTTCTTAGCCATGGGACAAATTTTAGCGCAGGAGTTGCTGTTTTATTTTCTCCTTCTCTAAATGGAAATATTTTCAGCATAGAGATGGTAAAGGGCAGATTCCTTTTGGTGAAGGCTGAAATTGAAGGTTTTAGTTTTACTTTTGTTATTGTCTATGCACCAACCTTAGGGTCTAAACGTGAGATTTTGTTTAAAACATTAAAAGGAAAATTAAGTGGTGCTGCTCAAGGGGACTGTATTGTGTTGGGTGGGGACTGGAATTGTTGTCTTGACTTTACTTTGGACAGGACTGGGGCGGAGCCGCATCTTCAGTCATCTTCTGCTTTATCAGATGTCCTACGGAAAATTAATTTGGTTGATGCGTGGCGGATGAAGCATCCCTCATCCAGGCAGTATACCTGGGTGAAAGTGACTGATGGCAGGATTAGTGCAGCGAGATTGGACAGGTTTTATGTGTCTGTTTCATTTACTGCTCGAATTTTTAACTGTCAGTGTTTTCCTGTTGTTTTTACAGATCATCGTTTAGCTTTAATGGACCCGTTCCTATCTACCACCAGCAATTCCAAATCTTTTTGGCGGTTTAATATAAAATTTTTGCATGATCGGATATTCTGTGACAATTTTAGTTTTTTGGGATTACTGGAGATCAAGAAAGGCTGATTTTGATTCCCTTACTCAATGGTGGGAGGTAGAAAAGTCCCAAATTCATGTATTTTGTCAGCGATCTAGTTTTCTTTTTAACAGCCAATATCATGAGAACTGTGCAGGAACTTGAAAAAGAGATAACACATATGGAGAATGTGTCTGGTTCACAGTTGGGTCAGCAGAATAATGATTGTCTACATTCTAAAAGGCAAGAGCTTAACCACTTTTTACATGAGAGAGCTAAAGGAGCTTTGGTTCGAGCACGTTTCGCCAGGCTCCAGGACATGGATGCTCCAACCACATTTTTCTTTAATTTGGGGAAGTCTGTGGTTCACAGAAAGCAAATGGTGTGTCTTCAGCTTTCGGATGGAAAGGTGACCATGGATCCAGCTGAGATGAGAAGGCATGCAGTGGCCTTTTACACGGACTTGTTTAGTGCGGATAGCTGCGATGTGGACTCTGCTTCGGATCTTCTGCAGAGGCTTCCTCAACTGTGCCCAGGGGATCGGGACGTTTTGAACAGGGATATGACCTTGGATGAGCTGTCTGTGGCGGTGTCTTAGATGGCTTCAGGCAAAGCTCCAGGAATAGATGGTTTACCATCAGACGTTTTTAAGCACTTCTGGAGTCTTCTGGGTCGGGACCTGCTGGACGTGTTTAAGGAATGTTTTATAGAAGGGATACTTCCAGCTTCCTGCAGGCGTGCAGTTATCTCTCTCATACCAAAGAAGGGAGATTTAACCCTTCTTAAAAACTGGAGACCAGTGGCCCTTTTATGTGCGGACTACAAGATTCTTTCCAGGGTTTTATCGAACAGACTGAAAATGGTCATTGAACTGCTGATTGGTTTGGATCAATCTTACTGTATTCTGGATCAGTCTGTGATTGATAACTTATTTTTAATGAGAGATGTGTTTGATATTTGCAAAGTGTACAATGCTAAAGTTGGCATCGTTTCTATTGATCAGGAGAAGGCATTTGACCGTGTGGACCATGATTTTCTTTTTTCCACCTTGAAGACCTTTGGTGTTGGGTAGGGGTTTCTGACTTGGGTGAAGCTGTTGTATAGCGATGCTTGCTGTGTTGTGAAGGTGGGAGGAGGGTTGAGTTGTCCTGTGCCGGTTCGGAGAGGGATTAGACAAGGTTGCCCTATCTCTGGACAGCTATATAGCATTGCTATTGAGCCTTTTCTCTGTAGACTGAGAAGGAAGTTGAAGGGTTTCTCTTTGCCAGATCTGGTTCAGAGCCCTCCTGTCGTTATGTCAGCATATGCTGATGATGTTAATGTTTTTATTACGGATCAAAGGGATGTGCAGGAATTGCAGGAATGTCTGGTTTTGTATGGAAACGCTTTCTCAGCTAGGGTTAATTGGATAAGAGTGAGGCCTGCTTGGTGGGGCAGTGGAACTTCTCGAGTATTCCCAAGCTTCCTGGGAACCTTCGCTGGGGTCGAAGGGGCATTAAAACTCTTGGGGTTTACTTGGGGAGTGATGACTTTGTGCAGCAGAACTGGGAGGGAGTGCGGGAAAAGGTGGAGGCTAAGCTGTCTAAATGGAACCGGTTGCTCCCCTACCTGTCCTACAGGGGTAGAGTTCTAGTAGCTAACAATCTAGTTGCCTCATCTTTATGGCACAGATTGCTTGTTTTAGTGCCACCACCCGGTCTTCTGGAAGAGGTGCAGCGGCTTCTGGTGAAGTTTGTCTGGTCGGGACATCATTGGCTTCGTGCGGCGGGCCTGTATCTTCCTGTGGCGGAGGGGGGACAAGGCCTAATAGATGTTTTGTCCAGAACTGCAACCTTTAGACTACAGACGGCACAGAGGCTGCTGTATGGCTGTGGTCACAGCTGGATGACTTCTGCTCAGTTGTTGCTTAGGAGAGCGGGCCGGCTTGGATTGGATAAACACCTCTTTCTTCTGAAGTTGGATCAGGTGGATCTGTCTGGACTTGTGCCATTTTACAGCTCGGTGGTGAACGCCTGGCGGACGCTGAAGGTTGCACGTACTCCTGACCCCAGACCTGGGATGTGGCTTTTCGAGGAGCCACTGTTTTTTAATGACTTTTTTCCCAGCACTGTATTTTCTTCTGCTACAATAAGGACCAAGTTTGTGGAGGCTGGCATTGTCAAACTGGGTCGGTCATCTTACAAGGATGTCTATGGGTGCACTTGGTGGTGTCACAGGCATTAAGTCCTACAGAGTGCCGGAGAGAATTATGGAGGAAGTTTGGCAATCTCTGTTGCCATCACTGAGAGACTTTGCTGGAGACCGTGTCCTGGCTGATCAATGGGCTGATGACAGCGAATATGTTTTCCCTTCATTGATGGTCAGTCCTGCCTTTGAGGAGCAGCCTGAGGGGAGTGGCATGCTGCTCTCCCTGGGGACACCAGTGCTGGATAGTTTCAGCTCTTGTGGCAAGAAGCAGCTTTATTTATGCTGTGTTAAGGTGCTGAATTTCCACTCTCTGGTTGGAATCCGGGAGTCAAAATGGACTGAGTTTTTTGCTCCGGTTTCTACCCCTAAAGGCAGGTGGAGTGTCCTGTATAAGCCTCCTGTTGAGAAACGGATGGCTGACCTCCAGTGGAGGATTATACATGGAGCAATAGCCACGAACAGACACAGAGCCCACCTGGACCCAAGCACTGGGGAGGGTTGTCCTTTTTGTTCAGAAAGGGAGACGCTGGAGCACTTATTGGTCTGTTGTCCGCGGCTAGTGGGTTTATTTTCTTTGTTGCAGGAGTGGGTGGAATCTTTAGGGGAGACTTTCTCCGTACCTTTGTTTGTCTTTGGCCCTAAGTATTCAGTGCAGAAAAGACGGACCTTGGTTCTGATTTATTTTTTGTCTGGCACAGCTAAGCTGGCAATATGGAAGACTAGGAAGAACCAGATGCTAGGTCAGGGTTGGACTGATGTTGTGCAAAGTCTAAAGGGCCTGTTGGCATCCCGTCTGAGAGTAGAGCATGCTTTTTACTCTCTGACTGATAGACTGGGCTCCTTTGAAACTATGTGGGGGATTGGACGGGTTTTGTGTTCAGTAGGAGCAGATGGGACACTTGTTCTTAACTTTTAAGTGTGTGTGCTGGGTACCTTAGTTAATGGTTAGTGTACAATGAATGTTGCTGATTATGTGGTAGCATTTTTGGGTTAGTTTTTTTTAGTTTCACCTTTCAGCCTGTTTAGATTTAACTGTTTGGTATTTTCAGTTAGTTCTGCACCCACCCACAGGGTGAGTGGTAGGGCAGGTCACCTACTTACCGGAAGGTTGGTGGTTTGATCCCAGTCTGCATACCAAATCTTTGGGCAAGATACCACCCCATGTTGCTCTCTGAAGCAGTGTGTGAATGTCAGAACGCACTTAAAACAAAAAACAGTGCTTTACTGAATGGTTGTATATAAGAAAGAGTCCATTTGCCATCTCTATGACATGATTACAATGTGAACCCCCACCATGTCAGACTGACAAGGAGGAATCAGACCCGACCCTGACTTATGTGTGGATCTCAACCCTCCTCCTTCAAAGTTCTGTAAGTAAGAAAAAACAGCAGAGTGCTCCTTTTCTTTCAGTCATCACTGAGATGTGATGACTTGTTTTCATTTGTTAGTACGGTCAGAGTGTGCTCTAGTCTGCCGTGGCTCTATTTTAAAATTAGACAACAAATGTTTTTTAGAAATGATAAATCTCCTTTCTTTAATTTTGGTTGTATTTCGTTTTTGTAAAAATGTTTTTGATCATTTGTACACCAACAAACTTAATTATTATTGTACATCATACATAAGAATCTGCACATTACACAGCCAGCGTCTTTATTTGAGTCAATGAACCAATGCTCAGATATTCCTGTATTTTGTCTTAAGGTGTCTGATGACATTTCAGTATCAGCAGCAGCTCATATGGGCTGGCTGACAATTGAGATCCTCCGTGTTTTGGTGTTTTTACACTATTTCCTGGTTAAGATATCAGCTCTTGCACTGCACCTTAGCAAATTCAACCAGTGTTGTAGAAACTTGCCATGACATTGCAGACACACTAACATACACTGACATGTACAGAACGTTAAATGTTAGGAAAGGTCAGATCTCATGAACATCAGTAGAAACTAGGTGATGTTCTACTCTCGGGCTCTACTGTGTTATATATGATCTGCAGACTGTATATAACACTGCTGTAGTGATCTACAGACAGAGGCACAGACACAGGACAGACAGCTCTTGTTCACTCACCCAATCAACAGACAAAAGTGTGCAGCAAGAAAAAACAGTCCCAGAAAGTTACCGTGAAGTTCAAACAAACACACCACTATCAGTCATGCATACCCATCGATCGCTTGTTATTATTGTTCAGTCTGATCAGGTCGAGTTTTGCAGTTAAAGACAATGGTGAGCTGTGACTTTGACATTATTGATCACTGACAGAAATTCCTATTCGCAGCCTTTGAGGTTGGAACAGCAAAGAGATTTCCGCCGTCAACAGCGGAGGACAAAAGTTGGTTAGCAGCACTGCCACAGAGTTCTGTTTTTAAAGGAAACACTTGAATGCTTTGGTAATGAGGCCATGTGATCGATCACTGCTGTGAGTGAGGTCGGGTGTTTAAAATTATTAAAATTTTCATGTTTTTAAAAACACAATCCAAATCCAGGGCTGTCAAACTCCAGTCACTGAGGGCCGCTGTCCTGAAGCTTGTCCATGGTGCAACACACCTGAATAACGTTAGTGGCTAATTAGCAAGACTCTATAAAGCTTGACTGCAACCCCTAACCCTACTCAAGTAACTTAGAGTTAAGTAAAGGGTTTTGAAAAATGTACTTCTAAAAGTACTTTTATTGCACCATGTTCATTCACTCATGAGCTGCTGTTACACGAATCAAAGGGCTGAACTGCCTCCTCAGCTTGCAATCAAGTCCTATAAAGTCTTGCTAATGTTATTCAGGTGTGCTGCAGCAGGGACACATGGAAAAGTTTAGGACCACAGCCCTCAAGGACTGGAGTTTGACACCTGCACCTAAGAAATTAACTTCGGTCAAATATTCAAGTGCAAAACTAATTACTACATTTACATTTTTACAAACAATGAAAATTATTATTTTGTCCAGATACACAACTAGATCCAGTGACTAACATCTACATGGGAACTGACACCTGCCTGCATTGGAGATTTGGGTCGAGGCGGTCCAGGTGAGATGGGACGGAGCATATGATTGGTGCTGAGATCTGGACTATCAGGTGGACTCTCGTCTTCTGGTGGTGATGGGGTTCTCGCGAGTCGTAGAGGTCCTGAATCACTGATGAACAGGACAGAAACTAAGCAAAGACTTCTGTCACACTCACATTCAAACTTAGTGTTGAAAATTTGTTAAATTGTTTATAAAATAATTAAATGAAGCCATTTTATTATGTTAATATATAAACTATGCAAATGTGCTCATAAGTGTGTTGGCGCGTGTTTGAGGGTTGAGAGCTTCATTCAGCGCTGTTGTCTGGATTTGAAAATTTGCACACGTAGAGTGCAGAGGGTTTTTGCAGCATGCAAACAGCATGCAGGAAGTCCGAAAAAGATGTCCTGAACTGAAATCAGCATAACAATAAGAGCAGATAGCCAAGGATACGCAGGGTGTATTTATGTGTCTGTGTCTTCCAGGAATCAGAGCAGATGGGAGGTCGGAAGTGAATGGATGGGAGGAGCACACTGCCGCATTTGTGTTGGGAGAAGATGGCCATAATAATCTTTTGTTATTGTCACAGTATATAAGCTGGACAGCCCGTTTCACCGTTATTGTCAGGGCCCTTTGGATCAGCACGTAGCTGATCAGTAGCACTGTTGTCTCTCTCTCGCCGGGGCGGAACTCAATGTGGGTTCATGCCCTCGGCTACGCACCCGTGAAGAGGAAACAGCTGAACCCTTGCGCTGTTAGCATTTAAGCCGAGGGATGGCGGCTATTCATCGCTGGATCATTGTGTGACTGGCGTCAGTGTAGCCGGGCTCTCAAAGTATAAAGCCTTTGTTACTTCTGTGCCTTTGTGCTAACGTGTATGTTCTGTATATAAATTCCCGGACCCGTCCCTGTGTTCCCTGAGAGGATTCCTTGTAGCGAGTGATTGTGGAGAGTGGCCGGTGGCGAGCAGTGAGTGATCGAAGAGGAGCGAGTGTTTTCCCCCCATCCTCCCCACCTTGGATTCCCTGGAGACCACACCCCTGTCACCTTTGTATATGGCACTATTCCCTACGCTGTCTGTACATACACTTGGTGGAACGTGTAAAAAATTCCACTGTGTCCTTCTCAAGTTGGAGCGTCCTGCGTGTGAGTCCTCAGTGATTTGTGACAGTCATCCTTTCTGAGAAGCAGACCAGTGGTTCACACAGAGGTTCAATGCTTCAACTTGTAATTTCAACTGCTGAAGCAAATTAAATCTTTTTAACCGACAGAAATTTCTCCTGAATCCCTTCTGAAAAATTTGAACACGACAACAGCTGCAGTCAGAAGTTTTCATCCACTAATCATGGCCATGAATGTTAGGGTAATTTTGTGCTATTCATCATTTCTCTGAACTGTTCTTTTACAAATCCTACCATGTGGCTTCATGGATTTTTTTTTCACATTCTGTCTCTCACAGTTGAAGTGTACCTCTGGTGCAAATTACTGACCTCTGTCATCATTTTAAGTGGGGGAACTTGCACAATCGGTGGCTGACTAAATACTTTTTTGCCCCACTATATTACTATTCATCAGATTTATTCTTCTTATTAGGGTTAGGGTTAGTGTGCATAAGTGTGCCTATGCCAAGACCCAGTACAAGAATTATTCTTCTATCCCAACTACTTTTTGAGTTACACGACGTTTTGTAACACCAAAAAAACCGCGTTTTTCGCCTCTCAGTGCGATTTAATTCTGACTGCTCATCACTTTGGTTTCCAGGCACCCCTTGCTCTTGTCAGTGGCGCAATTGGTAATGACACGGGTCTGCAGACCAAACATTGTGGGTTTGATTCCACCTGGTTCAACCTTATTGTTTTCCATTACGAATTAATACACTACCACAGACCAGCAATTTATATTGCTAATTTATTACAATTCTGTAAAGTTTTATGATTTTAGCAGCTTTTCTAATATGGACCTCAGCTTCTTTTTTAAGCTACCAATTAATAGACTATGACACCGGTGTGTGTGTGTGTGTGTGTGTGTGTGTGTGTGTGTGTGTGTGTGTGTGTGTGTGAGTGAGTGAGTAAGAGATAGAGACTATTTTTAGCTTTTGGGGCACAGCATCGTATTGTTGGATTCAAACTGATCAATATCAGCTAATTGACTAATTTCAGTCATCACCTTTTATCGCCCACTTTGCGCCAGAAAGAGGAAACCAGCGGATGTCGCGCTAAACAACAGCAGCACGTTTAAGCTTGATCAGCTGTTGTTAGAATTTATTTAATATTAATTTCTAGTATCAGCTGATGTTTGCTGGAGCCACAGCTGTAAAAGCTGCTGGTCATGATATGGTTTGGTATATGTGGTGAGAGGGAAACATGAAGATGAAACCAGGAGATGTCCTTACTGAATCATCAGAGCTGAACAGGTGATGGAGAAACAGGTTTACCTTTTAGGTGACATGAATGAGTTGAAGGGAAGTTATGAACTGTTTCTGAGAGACAAATAACACCAGGATCCTTTTTCTAAGTAGCTGACAGCTGGTAACTGTGCAGGGGCGGGTCTAGCAAAGTTTTGCCAGGGGGCCAGGTAGGGCATTAACAGGGAAAGGGGGACACAAAGAAATGCTTTTCTTTCTTATTCTCATTTAAAATATCTGGCTTTTATTTAATAATTATCTGAATCTTACGACCAACGTTTTTATCTGACGTAAAATGGCAGCACCATTGCAGCGGGTCGCGGTATGAAAAGGGAAAAAAAAAACCTGAACGCTTGGACACTGCTAGCACGGGGCGCCCACAAACGCAAAGCAGGAAATGAAGCATCGCTGAATATGTTTCCAAACCAACTTCATTCTAAGCCAAAGACTAGAAAATATGGTGAAGCAAATCTTCCCTTTGGCTTCACCTGCACCAGTGTCCTGCAGGATTAATTTTCTGTTCGTCGGGAGCAGCGCTGAGCTCTCCAAATCACGGACAAACAGGATCCCACATTCTTGATTTTTAGTTCACAAACACTTGTTGTAATGACTAACTACTCCTGACATGTTGGAGATGTTTGCTCTTTATACAGTAAAGTTACAGCAGGATACAAATAATATCAGGCTGATCCTGCCACGATTTGCTCCCCCTGTCACGGAAAAACAGGATCCCACAGCTGTTTATGTTTTTGAACCCATTTTTCACAGAGAGCCTTTTTTTGAAAAATGTATTGACAGCAATGTTGAACATTATTACACAGGAAAAAACAACTACACGTAAAATAATCACACCGTGATGCCTCTGCCTTTGTAAACAGAGGGACAGTAACTGCGTGTAAAACCTGCAGACAGTCAGATTAACAGTATTTTGTCTCTTTCTGCCATTCTGCAATTCATCTCATGTAAGCAATAACGTGGCCACAGCGTGACGTGGAAAAAGGCACATAGCTTTGACGTTGCGTGACGAACTCTGTATTCCTCGTCCACACGTAAACGCAAAAAAGGAGTTTAAAAAAATCTCAGTTTTCTGTGATTCGAAACACCGTTTATGTGAACGAAACAGCTGTGTGTTCAAAAATACCCGTGTAGGTGCGGACACAGCGTAAAAGAGTTAGTAGTTTATTTCCTTAATACCTGTAATTTATTGCAGATTACTTGTATTTGTTTAATTGTTTACTAAATGTTTGAAGTGTGAAATAAACCACAATGGAGCAAAATAAGGGTGTGTGAGGTTGGAGGATGTGTTTGTGCGTGCGTGTGCGAACATTTTTCTTGTAAAACAAAGGGGGGCGTAGCAAAAAAGGTTTGGGAAACACTGTCTTAATCCTAAATAAATTCTGAAGAACTTTCTGGAAAAAGAACAGTTCAAAGAAATCATTAAAAGCCCCAAATTACCATGACATCCATGTCCATGATGAGTGGATTAAAACTCTATGGGTACTTTACAATGACCAGTTAATAAATCTGTGAAGGTTCTCAGTCATCCAGGTTATCGTAGTCCAGATGCTTTTCTTTCCAAGCTCCTTAGATGACCAGTTAAAATGCATGTGTTTGAACTGTGGAAGGAAACTGGACTATTATCTTTAAATCCCAGACACCCAAACTCTAGTTTGATTGGTTTATGTTGAAAGAATAACTAAAAACAGAATAATAAAATTGATTTTTTCTAAACCCATTGCTGCCATCACATTGTACAATCAGTTTAAGACACTGAAACCAAACGCTGATCTACCTTCGTTTTCCTCAGTTATGGAAAAAGCTTGTACTGACCTCGGAGCCCCTTGGATGGTGAATATCTTGTCAGAGTGCTGCTCTCCCAGTTTGGTCATCACTTCGTACAGTTCTCTGCACACCTGGATGGTTTAAAAGAGACATTTTTCAGTTCAAGTGATTTCGAAGAAAAAAAGAAAAGCAACCCTGTTGGTTTAGGAAATGAAAAACTCACCAGTGAGATCTCACGATGAAACTTTGCTTCAAGATTCGTTACACTCTTGAAGGTGCTGATGTAGAAGCCAACTCGGCTGCAGAACACAAAAGTAAAACTTGGTTGTTGTTGTTTTTATAAATACTACAATTTGGGGCTGTGAAGGTTCTCTTCTCTTCTCTTCTTTTTTTTTTTTTTTTTTTTTGGCCTGTCCCGTTTGGCTCTTTTGCCATCAGAATTATTGTCTAAAGGCGAGGAAAGATGCCCAACGGATTTACTTTACCAAATGGACCATCCCAGCCTTGCCGTAATGGTCTATTTGATTCACCTTTTATTGTTTATTTTATTTTTTATTTTCACTTGCTAAATACGGGACAGACTTGAATGAGGAAAAGAAAAGGGAGAAAGGAAGAGGGGGAAAAACAGCGGAGAAGAGGGACAGGGATAAAGGGCAAAAAACAAAAACCAACTAAATAAGCAGACAAAAAATACATCTATCAATCACCTGGATTACCTGTTGAGAAAGAAAAAAGAAAACAAGAAAACGAGAGCAATACTGGTGCGACCAACTGTTCGAGTAACAAAAAAAATAAATAAAAAATACTCCGCAACTCTGAAAGTCTCCGTGTGGTCAACAGCAGACACACATTGTGCCCCTATCATGGTCTAAACCAATCAAAGATAGTCAGGGGCGGGACCTCTCTGATTGGTCGTGGTCCAGATATTCATGTAATCCGTGTATATGTTTGAAAGTCCAGGGCGGGCAGACAGGCAGAGGTGAGTAGCTTGAATAAAGCGATATCGATTCATATTCACATCCTGAATCAACTTTTAAATATAAATGGATTTTGCCAGAAACGACAGAATCTCAGGTTAAAGCTCACAAAACTATTTCAACAAACAGCAAATGAGAGCACGTAAACAGATGCCACACAAAGACGTAAACGCAGAGCGCGGACCCGACACATCCGAATCAGCTTTCTCTTCCTCGGCTTTCTCACCCAACGGCCCTCACACGGCATCGGGGCTGAAAAGCCGACAGCTCACTGATCCTGATGCGTCGGGTCGGCGCTGTGTTTACGTCTTTTTTTGCGCTCGATTCTGAGCTGCAGGTTTTGTCTCCAACCAAAGTTCACTGAGCCAGCAGCAAAAGAAGCAACAAACTACGCTTCACATTTGATAAACATCCTCATCATCTCTTACTTTTGCTATTTTGCCTCCACCACGATAACAATCACACTTCATGCACAGCTCTCTCTCTCTCTGTGTGTACTTCAAGAACAGTTTCCCTATCTCAAATCGTGATAAATGCATTGCCCAAGTGGCCCCTCTCCCCACTGCCTTTCAGCAGCAGGCGGTAGCAAACAGGTCGTCAGAGGAGGCCGATGTGATGATTAAGTTTAACATTTACTACAATATTGCCAAAGAGTGCCAAACACTTTAAGCACAAGCACAAGATTGTTAGTTAATCATTTACAAATCAGTATTGTCTGTATGGACTGCAATTCCCCCCCCCAAAAAAAAGGTGCACATGTAAAACTGCTGTGTTTTAAAAATCTACTTTTATTATTCAAATGGAGACACTGCACTGTACTTGTTATTAACCTCTGTCTCTCTTCCACAGCATGTCTTTATCTTGTCTTCCTTCTCTCACCCCAACCGGTCGCAGCAGATGGCCCCGCCCCTCCCTGAGCCGGTTCTTCCGGAGGTTTCTTCCTGTTAAAAGGGAGTTTTTCCTTCCCACTGTTGCCAAAGTGATGCTCATAGGGGGTCATATGATTGTTGGGTTTTTCTCTGTATCCATTATTGTAAGGTCTACCTTACAATTTAAAGCACCTTGAGGCGACTGTTGTTGTGGTTTGGCGCTGTGTAAATAAAATTGAATTGAATAGAGGAACTGCAGGAATGAGTCACTGATCCATAGTCTGATCAATTACCAATTCAATTAAACATATTTGTTCAATATGTGCGGTGAAGGACATGTCCTGGTCAAAAATGACTCCAAGGTTCCTCACAGCATTACTGGAGGCCAAGGTAATGCCATCCAGAGTAAGAATCTGCTTAGATACCATATTTCTAAGATTTTCAGGGCCGAGTACAATAACCTCAGTTTATCTGAATTAAGAAGCAGAAAGTTAGCGGCCATCCAGGTTTTTATGTCTTTAAGACATTCCTGCAGTTTAACTAATTGGTGTGTGTTATCTGGCTTCATGGACAGATAGAGCTGGGTGTCATCAGCATAGCAGTGTAAATGTATGCTATGTCTTCTAATGATGCTGCCTAAGGGAAGCATGTATAATGTAAACAGAATTGGTCCTAGCACTGAACCCTGTGGAACTCCATAATTAACCTCAGTGTGTGAAGAGGACTCTCCATTTACATGCACAAACTGGAGTCTATTAGATAGATATGATACAAACCACTGCAGCGACCAGTAGAACTAGATCATAGATCAGCAAAGAATAGAATAGAATTCAACTTTATTGTCATTGCACATGCACAGGTACAGGGCAACGAAATGCAGTTTGCATCCATCCAGAAGTGCTTTAGTGATATAGATATATTACAATATATATTAGCAATAATATAGATATGTGAGTATATTACAGAAATGGGTCTATTATGGTATGTTATAATGTACACGAGTATGAAGTATGTTGTGAATATTCTATAACTATAAGTATGTACAGGCTGTAGTGAGTACAAGCTATGTACAGGTATGAACAGGATATATATGAAAAACTATACGAATATAATAAATAACTTTACAGAAATCTGAGATATACAGCTATACAGAAATGGAACTATGCAGTTGTAAACAGTTGTAGGATTAAATTATATCTCG
>NW_024583360.1:44078-68079 GCF_018398535.1 Haplochromis burtoni
GTCTAACTTAACATCAATGGTACTAAGAGTAGCTGTAGAAACCATCGCAGGTTGCTACATATGGCCTGGAACTAATCAGTGTTTTAATAATAACTTGTTCAATCTATCAGGGATCATGTACAAAAGCAGTCTTCTCTAAGATGTCAGCATTAAAATCCAGACTCAAACCAGGAGCTCGTTGTTCAGGAGCTTTAACCTTTTTTCTTATAAGTTACTCACCCTGAAATTTTAGTTGCCCACTCAAACCTAGCATGCTATGTCAAAACTCACCGATCCCAAAGAGTTGGCAGTTCTTCCTGTAGACCAGTATTCAACTCATCAAACACCTTCTGTGCCTTTTTGAGCTCCTCCTCTGCCTACAGACAAAGTTCATGATTAAATCAACTACAAAACACCTGCACAGATACAACAGCTGCACAGGTAACAGGAAACAGCTGATCCTTTATCTTGTGAATGTCCGTCTACACATGAAATGACTCACTTTGATCATCTTGCGGTCATTCTTCATCCCAGACGTCTGCATGGTTTCCATGTGGTGTCGGGCACTGTCATAGTCAATGAGTTTGCGGCTTCTTTTGGCGACACGGGTCTGAAACGAAAAGAAGTTGAGCTTTCATGACATGCATCCATTTCAGAAAATCATTCCCTAACCAAACTGCTGATTGCCTTGAGATCTGGAAACTGCTGCAGGTATGCATCCAGATTTAGTAGTGTCGAGTCCACCAGCTTGTTGTGGAAGTCTTCCCACAATGCATCACAGTCCTGCAGAAAATAGAAACCTAGGTTTATGGTACATATTTCAGGTGGATTTTGGTGTTCTTCTGTACCCTGGGATGTTTTTATGACTCTGACCTTCCCGATGGTCAGGACGTCATCCTTTCCATGCCAGTCGGGTTCATAGACTTCGTGCAGAGACTGAGTCAGGTTGATGGATGCTTGCTGCATCCCTGCCAATGACAGTACAATTTCAGCTGGTGGTCACAATGGCAACATTTAACTTTGCTACTCACTGCGAAAAGAAGATAAGCTTTTCTCTATCGTCCTGTCCGGAAATTTTAAATAGTGAGGTCAGAGCTCTGCCCACCTGCGCCATCTAACTGAAACCTTTTCTGTGAGGCTATGTTAGTTTACTCAGGAGTTGTAGTTCAATTTAATTCAGTTCCATTTTAATTATACAGCACCAAATCATAACAGTCACCAATTATTACTTCCAGGCTGGACGACTGTAATTCATTATTATCAGGAAGTCCTAAAAACTCCCTGAAAAGCCTTCAGCTAATCCAAAATGCTGCAGCAAGAGTCCTGACAGGGACTAGAAAGAGAGAGCAGATTTCTCCTGTTTTGGCTTCCTGTTAAATCCTGCTCCTCACATACAAGGTCTTAAATAATCAGGCCCCATCTTATCTTAATGACCTTGTAGTACCATATCACCCTATTAGAGCACTTCGCTCTCGCTCTGCAGGCCTACTTGTTGTTCCTAGAGTATTTAAAAGTAGAATGGGAGGCAGAGCCTTCAGTTTTCAGGCCCCTCTTCTGTGGAACCAGCTTCCAGTTTGGATTCAGGAGACAGACACTATCTCTACTTTTAAGATTAGGCTTAAAACTTTCCTTTTTGCTAAAGCATATAGTTAGGGCTGGACCAGGTGACCCTGAATCCTCCCTTAGTTATGCTGCAATAGACGTAGGCTGCCGGGGGATTCCCATGATGCATTGAGTTTTTCCTTTCCAGTCACCTTTCTCACTCACTATGTGTTAACAGACCTCTCTGCATTGAATCATATCTGTTATTAACCTCTGTCTCTCTTCCACAGCATGTCTTTATCCTGTCTTCCTTCTCTCACTCCAACCAATCACAGCAGATGGCCCCGCCCCTCCCTGAGCCTGGTTCTGCTGGAGGTTTCTTCCTGTTAAAAGGGAGTTTTTCCTTCCCACTGTCACCAAACTGCTTGCTCATAGGCGTTATAAATAGGGGTGGGTTTTAATAATCGATTCATCGATTAAAATGGATTCTGGCTTTGATAACGTAATATCGATTCATTAAAATCCTGAATCGATTTTTTTATATAAATGTATTTTGCCCAAAATTCCAGAATCTCAGGTAGAACGTCACAAAATTTCAACAACCACCAAACATTTAAAACAGTAAATGAGAGCAGGAACACGGATTCTGCACAAAGACGTAAACACAAAGCGTGGACCTGCGGATCAGAATCAGTGAGATGTCGCCTTTCTTACCTGACGGCACGGACACGGTCGGGGCTGAAAGCCGACAGCTCGCTGATTCTGATGTGTCGGCGGGTCCGCGCTTTGTGTTTACGCCCTTTTTGCGCTGATTCTAAAGCTGTTAATTTGATGTCTCTCCAGACAATATTGACTGAACCAGCAGCAAAAGAAGATCCAAACTACGCTTCACATAAACATCGTCATGGACTCCCTCTGACTTTTGCTGTTTTGCTTCCACCACAATAAAATCACACTTCATGCACAGCTCTCTCTCTCTCTCTCTCTCTCTGTATACTTCAAGAACAGTTTCCCGTCTATCCCTGAAATCTGTTTTCTGCATTATTCGCTTGCTTGTTATGCACAAGACTACCGTTGCTTACAGCGCTGACGGCTGCTGTTTTTTTTTCCTTTTACTTACTTCCAAAAAGAAAACCTAATTTCTGCCGTTCAACAGGCTTCTGAACAAATTTAAACTTTTTAAAATTATGCAAAATGCAAAACGCTCAGCTGTGTCTCTAATAAAACCGCTGTAACGTCAGAGGTAATGTTCATAAGTTGATTAATGATTTTCTTTCGTTTTTGATGTACTGCAGAATATTTTTATAAAATCTCAGGCCAGGAAAATCACCTCCATGTTTTCTGTGTTTTATCTTCAGCTGCTTTGACACAAAGGCCTCTGCTGTGATGCTCACACCTGTGATAAAGTCTCGCAAGTGTCAGCTTCCTTTTTATAGATAAAAAAATATGTAAATGTACTGATCTGAATTATAATATTTCTGACTGTCTGAGGCAAAATTTCCCAGATTCAAATCGAATTGAATCGAATCGTGGATCGAATCGATTCAGGACCTTGTGAATCGGAATCAAATCAATTCTAGAAATCAGTGACGATACCCAGCCCTAGTTATAAAGCGACTGTTGTTGTGATTTGGTGCTGTATATTGGTGCTGTATAAATAAAACTGAACTGGGCGCCTCCTGGGTGAGGTGTTCCAGGCATGTCCCACCGGGAGGAGGCCCCGGGGCAGACCCAGGACACGCTGGAGAGATTATATCTCTCGGCTGGCCTGGGAACGCCTTGGTATTCCCCCGGATAAGCTGGAGGAGGTGGCTGGGGAGAGGGAGGTCTGGGCCTCTTTGCTTAGGCTGCTGCCCCCGCGACCCGGCCCCGGATAAAGCGGATGAAGATGGATGGATGAGTTGAATTGAATATTGAATAGAATCCTAGTGAGGGGCAGCCAATCATAACAAAGTAGTCTTGAAGGGGAAGAAACTAAAAAAGCTTTTTTAAGACAGAGGATGAACTGATGCCACATTCCAGGTACCTCGTAATTCAGCAGTGGCATCACTCCTGAGTTCATATGTTTCAGTAAGAAAGTTTGCAATGTGAGAAAACAAAACAGGATTTGCTTTGGTTCTTAGCAAGATAGAGTCCTTCAGTTATTACTGACAATACAGCATAATAATATTTTTTGTACTTAAAAGCTCCCCTGCAGCACATTCATGGATAGAGCCTGGTCAGTACTCTCTATGTCTTATTTAGTGAGTTGCAAATACACTACAGTGGCAGTACAGATTCAAAGTTGACTGCCGCCATCTTGGACTGTTTACTTCTGTGGCTGCTCTGACTTTCCAAGTAGGTTGCAGCATTAGATAATGAAAGATCATTATAAACTGTGAATCATGCAAAGTGTCACTGAAGACGTTTCTTTCATTTGAGGTTTGTATCACGTAGATAATGAACCATACAGACCTTTAATGGCAGACATGTAGGCCTTCATCTCCCTCTGCAGCCGAGAACCTTCAGTCTGGCAAAGCACACACAAACATGTGATATCAGTTATTTTACACTGGAAGAATTTGGTTTCCACATTTTGCAGAGGTTTCCTCCTGTTCAAAGGGAGTTTTTCGTTCCCACTGTCACCAGTTTCTTGTCTGAGTTTTCTCTTTATATTATAGGGTCTTTATCTTACAATACAAAGTGCCTTGAGGCAACCGTTGTTGTGATTATGCACAATATCAATCAAATCAAACATAAACTGAGGTTTTTCACACTAAAGGCATGAACTGAGCTCTCTACGACACAGGATTTGGAATCCAGGTAACTTAAAGTTTAACTCTGTGTTTTCAAGGTTACACAGAGTGTTTACGTCTTACCAGGTTACATTGCCATGGTAAGTGGTGCTGTACTCGCCTCTCATATTCTGTTAACTGCCAACTAACGAATCAGATCTCTGGAAAATAAGGCCACTGCAGATCTGTTAGAGTGGCTGAGATCTCATCTACAGCACGCCTGGGCATTAAAAACACCTGGTCACGTGGCTGCCTGGCCCCTTTCAGGTCAAAGGGAAATTTGTTAAAGCATATATCATGCAGTTTCTCCCCATCAGAGAATGGCTTACCGTTAACCAGAAAATCACAATGTAATTTTGTTGCTTTTATTTTGAAAGCAACTCTTATTTTACACATTTACATCTGTATAAAATTGAAAGTCTTTGAATTTTTGAAATTAATGTGAATGCTGATTAAACAGTGATCAAACATTGGTGTTTTTACATATACACTGTCTGACTGTGACACCTGCTCCCACCAGCAGTGGTTTATAATGAGGTCAAATATGGAGACAGTCAAGTTCAGCTTAATAACCAGTTTGTCAGTAATTATCCGGCCTTTGTCTTCAAGTGTCAGTGAGAGCTGTACATCCAGAGCAGAGCATTGAAGTCTTCGACCTTCCAGCTCTGTATAAAATCTGTAAGTAAACTAAGCCTGGTAAATGGCCTGTATTTGTAAAGCACTTCACTTAGTTATCCCAGGTATCGTCTTACCTCCTGCCTCCGGAAGTTGATGACCACCTGTTCAAACTGCTCATCTTTGGTCTCGTCTGCTTTTCCCAACTTCTGCAGAACCTGAAAGAGAAATCACATCAAAGCGCCTGATAAATAAAACTAAGGTAGCACAATGACGTCATCACGTCGTGGACAACATTGTCGACCTTGGACCTGGGAAATACGTCACTAACGTCTTTAATTTTCAAGAGGAAAACGTGTGTGACGCGTTTTACCGCACACGTGACATCACGATCTGCTTCAGCCAATCAGAACGTGCTCTATTTGTTTTTGATGATTTCTCCGTTTCTGATGATTTTTCTCCTCAGCCCGTAGCTAATCACGTGACCTCCGAGCGGCTCAATAGCGGATGATCAGTAATACATCGATCCTCATGTGTGAGCGATCGGATTAGAGAGCGGCGGTGACCGGGCCTCCTGCAGCCTCCAGCACCGCTTCTCCATCCGCCCTC
This sequence comes from Haplochromis burtoni, assembly GCF_018398535.1. Taxonomy (NCBI): domain Eukaryota; kingdom Metazoa; phylum Chordata; class Actinopteri; order Cichliformes; family Cichlidae; genus Haplochromis; species Haplochromis burtoni. Next base: position 49,598 of record NW_024583360.1, read on the forward strand.
CGCATCACCTCCATCACCTGCTCCTCCTCTCCTCCCCCTCTCACCTTCTCCTGGGCTCGGTTCAGGCGCTTCTGCACGTTCTTAGCGAAGATTCCCGTTTTAATTTCCGCCATGACGACCGCACCGAGAGAGAGCGGAGGATTACCGGAGACACGGGAGGGGGAGGGGTGTGTAAGTGTAGTGGGGCGGGGCCGAGGACGCTTTGCTCCTCTGATTGGACGGTGTGTGTGTGTGTGTGTGTGTGTGTGTGTGTGTGTGTGTGTGTGTGTGTGTGTGTGTGTGTGTGTGTGTGTGTGTGTGTGTGTGTGTCCGCGAAGCTTTCAGACTGTCACGGGTTAATCTGCAGGTGGAGCAGCTTACTCACGAGCTATTTCAGGTTTTAACTCAAATCTACAGTAAACAGGAAGTGATCTAAAGCCTGTCCTGACGTCATTAAGCAACAAAACGTTCTTTTTCTAGGTGAACAAACGTTAAGGCCTGACAGCGCATATGGGCTAAACTCCTGACCCTCGCATAGAAGCTCCTTCAGCTGTGACAGGTGTGACAGCTAATCCTAACAACCAGGTGTGGACTAATGGGTCATGATCTCTGATCAATAATCAATAAGGAGTGATTGGTTGTGTAGCAGCAGAGTGATCCAGGGGCGTAATTTCCAGGTGGGTTATGACCCCCCCAATAATCCGACCCAGCCAATATAACCCCCACAATAAAATTATGAATGATCTTGCATAAATAGGCTGTTGATTTTCTTTACTCATTTCAGTTATTACCAGGAAAATAGTTGCATGTTTCGTCATCTGGGAATTTACCCAGATTTATTTATTTATTTAGACAGAGATCTTGACCTCCCCCCCCCCCCCCCACACACACACACACACACACACACGTACTACAACAATACGAATAATCAACAAAAAACACCTTTAATGAATATTTTATTTTATTTTATTCAATCCCCTGTGTGTGTGTTTGTGTGTATAATTACATCTGAGTAGCACTCAAACCCTAACCTGTGTGGGGCCACTTTGTGGTTTTTTTTTTTGTTTTTTTTTTTGTGTCCCGTTTGGATCTTTAGCCATCAGAATTGTTGTCTTAAGGCCAAGAAAGATGCCAAGCGGATTTATTTTACCAAGTGGATCATCATGGCCTTGCCATATTGGTCCATTTGATTGACCTTTATTATAATTATGAATTTATTTTATTTTCAGTTGCTACAAACGGGACAGACATGACTGGGGGATAGGACAGGGAGAAAGAATGAAAGAAAGAGAGGGAGAGAAAGAAAACCAAAGGGGAGAAGAGACGGTGAGAAGGGGGGAAGAAAGAAAAAAAAACAAACAAAACACCTGGGTCACCTGTATGGAGAAAAAAAAACAGAAGAGAAAGCAAACAACAAAGAGCAACATAATAAAAACAGCACCATCACAATAAACTAGCTAGCAGTAGATATCAGTAGATACTAAATAATAAACGATATTGTGCAGCACGCAAGATAGACAGCGCACAATGTGCTTTGAGGCAGCAGCCAAGAAAGCTGTAGTCCGCGTCTGTGAATACCCGTGTGTACACCTGTGTGCATACCTGTGTGGATCAGCATGCTTGCATTCCAAAGGTTTCTCCATGTAACGATCTGCTAGGGAGTGTGGGGAGCCACAGCCCCGTCCTCCAGGGTATGAAGCAGGTATGGGCCACTTTGTGTTTAAAGGGAGTTCTTCCTTCTGGCTTCAATCCTCAGCCCGTTGGTAGGCAGCTCTGAACACCTGAACATCCAGAGCACATTGGATTTTGTTGAAAGGTGAGAGATGCTATTGTGGAGGCAGATGAAACAATGGTCTCGCACGATGTTACATCTCCCTTCACTTGTATTCCAGTCACTCAAGTGTTGGAGATAATTTGTAAGAGATTACAGGATGAGCCCAACGTCAGCAACAGGACCACTCTCAGAACACCACCAAGTCATTGGTTCAGATATGTGGATGACACCTGTGTGAAAATCAAATCTCAGGACATACCACAATTCACATACCACAATTTAGATAGATTTTTTGATTTAATAAGTCAAAAAAAGACAGCATGCTGGGAAATGTATACCTGTATTTGCTGACTATGATCTCTTTGAGGTAAATGTCTGTGATCCCGGTGACATCATTTCTGCCTCACTTTGTTTTCTGGCTTGTGTTTAAGAGCAGCGGTCCCCAACCCTTTTTTTGCGCCACAGACTGGTTTAATATTCAGACAATATTTTCATGGACCGGCCTTTAAGGTGTGGCAGATAAATACAACAAAATAAAATGATACGACCAAAACAAAAACTGTGGTATTTTGTAAATATAATAATAAATGTGAATTCACTGTGTAAATGTTTTACTTTATTAGCAGCGTGCTCTTGAAAAAACATTGAGAGTAACATCCTCCTCTCTGCCCCTTAATGCTCTCTGGTTGCTATGGTAACGCGTAAATATTTTTTTCAAGTAAAGACACACAACTACAAAAGAAATATAAAGTTCACTAAATTGTTTAGAAAATTTATTCATAACACACGGGAAAAGACCCAGGGAAGCCGAGTTAACGATAAAACCCTGAAAACCATACATTTCACACCCGAGCCTCAACTCTTGAGGCCCGGTACCAAACGACTCACAGACCAGTACCAGTCCGTGGCCTGGGAGTTGGGGGCCGCTGCTTTATAGAGCAGTTTGTCAATGTGTCGCCAACAATGTCTGCCCCTGTCCAGGCCTGTAACACCTGTCAGGGCAGCATGAAGCACCTTGAGGCCCCTATCGATTGATTATCGCTTGGTGCTGTATTACTAAAGCTGAACTGATTGAATTTAATGTCCAGAAAAAACCAGCAGAGGGCAGCAGAGCCTCAAACTACATGTTGAGAAGACTATCTGGTCTTTAAGTGATGACGAGATGAATCCTGCTTCCGGGCCCAAACTACTCTACGCTTAATAAGGCTTTTGTGTTTTTAACATGTTTGAATGTTTTGTATCTTGTTCTATTTAATCTCAACAAGCCCCTAAAAACAGTCAGTGATCACTGTCAGCTTTTCTCAGTTTTTATTACTACTGTTCATTTTAAAGCTCAGTTTTTAAAACCTTCCGATGTAACTACAGCCCATGCAGCAGTATATTAATGACTAACCTCGTATTGTGGATGGATTATCTCGGTTGTTCTCCTGACTGAAGTTTGGTCCGTTTACAGCATCCTGCCATGCTATTGCATTTGTCCCTAACTATTCTGAACCCTCACGTTAACTTTTATCGAGTGGAAATAAGTTAGCGCTCATCCTCCAGCTTCACTGTGCTAATGTTATGCTAACATAGCTGTGTCGCTAGCGATCACGTAGCACATCATTATATTAGCCCAACTTCAGTAACCCTACAAACGTCACTGCCGTTTAGTTTTCTGTCTTCATTTATGTTGGAAGTGATAGCAGAGCTGTACGTTTGAATTGTTTCATAAATCTCTCAGTCAGAACATGCTATATCATGTTTAGATGGAAGCTAGCAAGCTAACTTCCTGCTAACTTCTAACTCTGTTAAATTTAATAATTTTTATTTTCATGGAAGCCTGGATGTTAAACTTAATTGTTACACCTGGTAAAGCAGCAACGCTGATCGTTTTATTAAAGATGAAAAATTTAGACAGCTTTTAACTCTCAGTGATGCTGCAGTGTTCATTTGACCTGCAGCGGAGTTTGGGCTCAGGCACGGCTGATGACATCAGACTTAATGACCGGATTGTTTCCATGAGTCCTGCTTGTGTCGCGGTTCTGTTTGTGTGTTGTTGAAGTAAAAGATCGTTTCCAGCTTAGAACATTATTTAAATTTACTCTTGATCATCAGGCTCTGTTTCAGAGCCCCTTCTCTTCAGTTCTGTCTTATAAAGGTTACATTTGTTATGACACTGTAAGAATACTGAGTACAGTTATGTAGTTCATAGGGTTAGTTAGCTGCTAATTATTCGTTCCACGCCAACCGTGTTCAGACATCAGTGGGTTTCATGTTGCGCTTCTCCACAGTGAACACTCACAGCATGTTAAACCCTGCAGTCTGTATTCGCATATTTACCCTCATTTAGTTTTCATGCAGACGTGTAAATTCGATGGGTGCACCTGGGGCACTTTGACCACTTTCAACATGCAGATTGGATTTTATTTATTTATTTAGGACAGTGCATGTTAATGAACATAAATGTAAAGAAAAAAATTACATGAATGTAAACATACCAGATTATAGCCAAGGGCTAATTTCCATCTGTTGTCCTTAAGCATAAAAATAGACATAATAATTCATAAAAATTCATCATTCATTCATAATAAAAATTCCATCACCAAACTTACACATACACACCTTTCTGTTCCCAAATAAAACATTAAAACTATACAACTTATACATGATCACACACTTGATTTGTCCATAACCAGTTTTTAACCTGTGCCTTAAACAAATTGAGTGTCGAGCATTCTCTAATGGGTTGAGGACGACTGTTCCACAGATGGCCACCCTGGACAGAAAGGATGTTCTGCCCAAATGCTGTCCGTCTGTGGGGTATAAACAAGTCTCCTCGGATTGTAGCTCGAGTGGTCCTGTCTGAGCTTTCTTTATGCTTAATGAACTGCTTTAGTGGTGGTGGAGCAAGGGAGTGTAAGACTTTATATATTAAACTCACTCTTTTAAGTTTCACTAAGTTATTGAAGTTCAGTAATTTATGTTTTTTTAACACATGACAGTGGTGGTGGGATGAATTCATAAAAGGATCTCCTATTAGATGAACTTTGAAAGTCATTCTTAACCCGTGATTTTATAAGTTTTCTAGAAAATAATATAAAATTGTGGTCTGAAATACCAGTGATAAAATTATAAGATTTAATAATTCGCTCGGGCTTATTACTGAAAACCAGATCTATTTTAGTTTTAGAGTGTCTTGTTATTCTTGTGGGTTGTTCAAAGTGTTGAGTAAAGTTCAAAGTCTCCATTATGCCCTTGAGTGTTTTTCTGTCCTTTTCACAGTCCCAGTTGACATTAAAATCTCCCATTACAATTATTTCATTAGACTTATTATTTATAGCATGATATTTAAGTAATATCTGTAGTTGTTCATAAAAAATATTCTTTGCTGAAGGAGGGGGATATAAACAGATCAACGTAAATGACATTTCTGGGGAAAGAGTGATTTTAACAGAAATATGTTCTATTTCGACATCTATTGGTGAACTAAGTAAAGAGCAATCCAGGTGTTTTTTTACATACACAAGTATTCCTCCTCCTCTTGTTCCAATTCTATCCCTTCTGAATACTGTGTACTCTGGAAAGACAACCGCAGACTCAGGAGAAGAACTTGTGAGCCAAGATTCAGAGATACCCAAAATAGAAATATTGGAATTGCTTAGAATATGTTCCAGTTGCTCATGCTTTGGTAACATACTGCGAATGTTAATGTGTCCACATAGAAGCCCCTTTGGTTTATTTTTAGTGTCCCAGATTACTTTAGCCTGATTAAATGTCTTGCAGATCTTTGTTCCTCTGTAAATTTTAATAGCAGGATTTCTAACCACCAACCTTCCAAACACCACAAAACCCCACTACCTCCTGAGTGCTGTTTTCCACAGGTCAGTGTGTCTGGTGGGGGAAACCTGAAGTTCAGATGTAGAGTGTCAGTGGGGAAATGAGTCACTTACAAAGAAGTAACAGCATTACGTCATTTAAAAGTGAGATCAATCAAAAATTCACATCCACTTGAATTTTGTCAAAAAAAAGCACTTCTTGCCAGTTGACATCTTGAATTGATCAAACAAACGAGTGACTGTGTGACATTTTCAGCTGACGCTTGACCTGTGTTATGACGGCGTCACATTTGTAGGCTTTACAGCCGTTCAGGTCGGACATCTGCGGTCAGTTCACTGACATCCACACATGGATATTCCCGATGTTTCTCCTTCCTGCGGCAGAGCTGACAGACCTGTGTGAACTTATAGGAGCCACTGACTCAGAGGGTCCCTCTCAGGTGAAGAGGACGCTGTAGGTCCTGACTCCCACCAGCAGAGGGCGTGCTGATGTCACTGTGTGTGCGTGTGTGGTAGTCTGTTTTGAGCACGCTCCATCTGCTCTGTGCAGGACTGGTCTTTAGAACAAACTCTCTCCATTCTAAAAATTTATTTCACACCGACAGTCTCTCCTCCACGTGAGGTGATGATGACGCTGCGCTGACTCATCTGTGTGTGTCTGTGCATGTGCTTGTGTGTGTGTGTGTGTGTGTGTGTGTGTGTGTGTGTGTGTGTGTGTGTGTGTGTGTGTGTGTGGTGAATGAATCAGGGACACTACCTCCTCTTTCCTCCTTCCTCCTCCTCTTATGTCGTGACGTTCATTCAGGAGGAAACTCCACAAACAGTCCTGAGGTATTCTGAGAGACTTTGCTCACTGTGTGTGTGTGTGTGACTCACAGGGAAATACCTCTGTGGATGGAGGGAGGGATTAAACAGGCTGAGAGGTATAATTACTGTAACAGAGCAGAGAGGAAGAGTAGAGTGACCCTGCACACTGTTCGTTCAGTTCAGGACCACCGGGCCAGCACCAGGAGGACTAGCAACACCAGAACATCCCTCACAGCGCATCAGACCTGCAGCAACTTCACGTCAGAGTTTCTAGTTTCCGCCCTGAAGTCTTTTGAATTTCAGAGGATTTCATCTGAAGAATCTCAAACCAGTTTCAAATAAAAACTCTACTGTCTTTTACTCTGCATCAGACCGCCAACCATTATGTGTTCTCTTTCTGCCGTGGTCTTTTCCATCTCAGCATGGCTTCTCATCGATGCCTCTCCGACCATCTCTCCGGCACCACGGCTGCATGACTCGGCGGTGTCCTCTGACTGTCCTTCGTGCTCTTTGCCTCAGCTGAGGAGGAACTCGTCTTCGTCCGGAGCTCAGAGTGACATGGTGGAGGCAGTGAAGCGTCACATTCTCAACATGCTGCACCTGAGCGCCCGGCCCAACCTGACACAGCCAGTTCCTCGTGCCGCTCTGCTCAACGCCATCAAGAAACTTCACGTGGCCCATGTGGCTGAAGACGGCAGTGTGGAGATCCAGGAGGAGGGCCAGGGCACAGGCAATTCAGCACCACCCGAACCGCCATCTGAAATAATCACCTTTGGAGAGCCAGGTGAGTCCCACGGCACGTCAGGCGTGGTTTATCTTCTTGTTCTGACAGAGAACACATCCAGTTTCTGAGTTCAGGGTCAGTGTTATTAGTGTTATTAGTTCTGGTTAAATACAGCCGTAGAAAGTTTTCAGGCTCACCACTGAGCCCTCTGACTGGTTAAAGCTAATTCTGCGAGGAGGCGTCTGGCAGAAAAAAACCCTTTAATGTAAGAACTGAAGACACGATGAGCCTTTGACATTCAGGATGGATTAAAGAGTGTCTGTAGGGAACATTTTCTCTTGGCTGGGTTAGGGTTCGGTTATTAACGTCAGCAGATCCAGACTCAGTGGAGTCTGTAGAGTCAGACTCTTCAGAGGTTCACTGACCGTCAGTGATGTCAGACTGTCTGTTTGCTCTTTTAGCTCATTCACAATAATCCAAAGAGGTCAAAGTGTGTTTACAGATTTCAGCCACAGGTTTTCATGTTCAGGTCAGAACATTCAGCTCACATTCATGTGTTTGACTGCAGTGCTGAAACTTCCAGTTTGTCTCCGAGTGAAATAAACGTGTTTGTTCTGTTGACAGAAACAAGGAAGGGTTCTCTGATGGAACGACAGCCTTGTTTCTTTCATTTCTGAACCCCAAAATGTAAACTAACAAATCAACTTCTCATCAAAGTTCAAACAGTCACTGACGATGTCCATCAGACAGACTGGTGACCAATTAGCGGACAAACTTTACTTCAAACAGGAATGTTCGAATGATCTGCTGGTTTGGGTCATAAAGACTCAGAGTAACAATCAATATGAGAACATCTTAAATCCACAGAGTATTTTCACTGAGAACAACAGCTGGAGAAAGTCTCAACAGATGAAAGATGAGGGAAACATTGGTCTGAACAGCAGTAGATCTTTGCTGGCAGAACCTTTACTGCTTGTCATTAACCTGTTCTCAATCCACTGTGACTTACTGAAGATGATGATGGTTGCAAAGCCTTTAAAATCTCCTGTGAATACGGACCCGTCACATTGCTGCTTTGCTTTGTTCTATAAATAGTTGTCTCTATCAAAAGGCCCCTCAAAGGATGCTCGCCCAAATTAGTGCACAGTAATTTGGGCGAGCATACCAAGTGATCTTAGCGCGTAAATAATCTGTTCATTCAGATAAATCTGGGCCTCACTAATTATTCTCTAACAGGAGACAAAGAAGGAAGCGCTGAGACAGGACGGGCCTTTTTTTTGTTGGGGTGGTGTCGGGTGGGTGGGGGCGGGATTAGTGTCCTATATGACCAGGCTTGTTAACATCATTAACATCATTCCCTGAAATCAGGCCTGGTCTTTTTTTAGTGCCTTTCCTCATATTGAATATATTTAGAGGCTGAAGCTCCATTCAAGCTTTCACTGTTAAGAACATCAACTTTGTTCACTCATTAAAATTTCTATCTGGGGGGGGGGGGCGTCAGCGGGGTCATGGTTTCAAGTTCCTCGTTTGTTCCCTTCAGGGAAAAACAAACTGCCAGATGAAGTTGGTCTTTCCTAAGGCGTCTTCAGCACGTTTCATTTGATATCTTCCCAAACTCAGACACACCAACCCTAATCCACATTAACCCATCCAGTTTCCACTTAAAATACAATCTGAGAGGTCAAAGGTCAAAGACTATCAGACTGAATTCTGAACGCCCCTCTGTCATTGTCAAGGGTCAGAGATCGCACTGTTTTAGACTGAAATTTTCTGACTCTGTGTAGTAAATGGGACACAGCGCTAATGTCCTAACTATTCTCTTTCACAGGCGACGGGCCAAACGCGGTGACCTTCGACATTTCGAGGGAGGGAAGTGACTCGTCTGTGGTGGAGCAGGCAAACGTTTGGATCTTCCTGAAAATGTCAAAGATGAACCGCCTGAGAAGCAAAGTGATGCTGCGACTTTATCGTGACGATGATGACGAGGACTGTGTTTCAGAGAAGATGGCGGACACCCGTCGTAGTGGCTGGCACACCCTCGCCATTCCTCGCACTGTTCAGAATCTACTGGACGGCGGCAACAGTCCTCTTAGGTTACGGGTTTCCTGTCCTCTGTGTCTCGAAGCAGGTGCCGCTCCTGTCCTGACGCCTGCAAACGGTGAACTGGCCACGGGACGAGATCAGTCACACCGGCCGTTCCTCATGGTGGCGCTTCGAGCTCAAGAGGAGGTGGCTAAGCGCCGAGCTAAACGAGCTCTGCAGTGCGATGGGAAAATCCGCATCTGCTGCAAGCAAGAGTTTTACGTGAACTTTAAAGACATCGGCTGGAGTGACTGGATCATCGCTCCGGCTGGTTACCACGCCAACTACTGCGAAGGCGACTGTCCAAACCACATGGCAAGCATTGGAAGTTCACCGCTGTCTTTCCATTCAACGGTCATCAACCATTATCGCATGAGAGGCTACAGCCCATTTCAAAACATCAAGTCGTGCTGCGTGCCAACGAGGCTGCGAGCAATGTCAATGCTCTACTACAACGAAGAGCAGAAGATTATCAAGAAGGACATCCAGAATATGATCGTGGAGGAGTGCGGCTGCTCGTGAACAGCTGGCCTTTGCTCTGCTGCTTCTACCAGACGTGGAAAAGACTCTGGAAACTGTCAGAGAACCTCTGAGAAATATTCTATGAAACCTGCAACCTGCAGGAAGAAACATCTGATATGCTCTTTCCCAGGAAAGACAGTCTCCTGTGTTCAGTGAATTTTTGTGTTTCATACTGGGAGAGACTTTTCCACATTGGAATGTGCTGAGGATACTATGCAACGTGGATGTCTCCGTGTGCTTCATCAGTGTTGGTTTTCTGCTGCTCAGAGAACATTTCCACATTATTAGCATGTTCCACTGAAGATGAAAGTAGTTAATCTGGTTGCTGAAGCCAAACGTTATTTTCGTTATTGTTATGAAACACACTGAATGTAGATATTTGCACAGTAATAGGTATTTCTAGATGCATTGCCACAGTTTGGATTCAGATGAAAGCCAAAGACAAACGTTTGGTTCATTTTCCTGAGAGACAAACGGCTGAAATCCACCTGTGTCAGATTAAACCTTTAATCTGCTGAAACAAAAACAAACTGAAGACATTTCTCTTCACATCAATCTTTAATTGTAATATATGTTGTTTCTGTAATTTATTTCCATTGATTGTTTTCTCATTAAACGGACTACCAATCCACATTTTGTCTCTGTCTTTGGAAAACTCTAAATAACACAAGTCTTTGCATTTCAATGACTCTCTGAGAGTTCGTGCCACCCTCAGGACAAACCTTGCACTGCAAATATGAGAACAGCTCAGCCATTATGAACTCTTTCAAACAGGGGTGGGGAACTCCAGGCCTCGAGGGCCGCTGTCCTGCAGGTTTTGGATGTGTCAGCTGATTCCTCAACATGTCCTGAAGTGCTCCAGAGGCCTGGTAATGAACTAATCATGTAATTCAGCTCTGTTGACCCAGGGTGAGATCTAGAACCTGCAGGACATCGGCCCTCGAGGCCTGGAGTTCCCCACCCCTGTTTTAAAAGGTTTATTAAGGTCAATCATGAGTTAATATCACAGATTTGGGCTGGCTCAAACATCACTAAAGTGTATCCTAACTAAAGCAAAATGAAGATCTGAAAAGCAGGAAGTGATTTCATTTACTGCAGATCAGTCATTTTATTTCAGATTTGGTGTGATTGCTGGCACCCAGCCGCTCGGTTTTCAGGTTTCAAAGTGGGGTTTTTTTTGCAACCAGCCTTTATTTGATTCTCGAACCCTAACTCTTTTCAGAGGAAGACGTGCTTATGGGAAACTTTCAGGCAGCTACTCTCTGATGTTATTCATGCTGTAAATGGTAAACAGACTTGTTCTTAAATAGCTCTTTTCTCCTCTAAGCACATTTCCTCTAAGCTTCATTCATACAGATACTTTTCTTCTATACTCAAGCACCTTTCAAACATCCACAAACACACTGACACCCTGATGGGTTCAGTATCTTGGCCTGGACATGCAGGCTGGACTCCTGACGCATGTGTTCAAAGACACCCAGCCCCTCAGCTCTGAGCTGAACTCTGTTTTCACACATTCACAAAGCCCTTCAGAGCGATGGGGAAATCTGAGAGCCAGCTCTTTGTCTTCAGGTAAAAATGGGAGCGATGGCTGGCAGACTGAGAGGCTCCTTCACGTTCACCTCTGTCTGTTCTGCCCCCTGATTGGCTGTTGACAGTGGTAAAGTTAAACCTTTCGCAGGCTGAAAGCAGCGGAGCAGCCAGCTGGCATGGTGGCGCTCTGTTTGTTCACTGACCTACAAACTCATCGCTGAGTTAACAAGTTGGTTTAAGAACCACAAAGACTGTTGAGGCAAACCCAAAGAATTCTGGGTACTGGAGCACAGAAACACTTGATGAAAAGAGCCTGAAACACAACATCAGGAGTCAGTTTCAAACGTGCCCACAGAGCTGCAGGCTGAGAAAAAACAATATATCCGAAAGGGTTGTAGACAAAAGTACAGAAAAAAACCAAACAGAATGCAGAAACATTTAAGCTAAGATGCCTGTGATTGGCTGGAAACAGGGCCAGTACCCTCACCTATTGAATCCTGGGAGAGACTCCAGCAGTTACTGAGGTTATCAGGCTTATCAGCACTCTGGGCACTGATGAAACTCTTTGGACAATGACCAGCTTCAGCTCAGAGAGGCACTATTTGGAAGGTTTGAACTTGTTGTACCCAAACAGAGGAATTTGTGAGAGTTTAACTTTTAGCTTAAATTGTTTAAATTCACACAAACAGAGATATGGTTTAGATGGCAATTACATGAGAAAACCACCAATAACATCAGTCCATTGTCTTTGTTCTAAACAAAGTGAGATCCTTACAGCTGACGGGTTAGATCCCCAATAACACAAACCATCATGAACAGGCAGAACATATGCTGTAAAAAAAAAACAGGAGTCAACGCTGCTCTGAGCCTTTATATTTCTATTAACACTTGGTTAAAATGTGTGTTCTTGTGAAATGTGTAGCATGTTTCCTCTGTATAAAACAATACATTATTACCATTAGAAACGAGTGGGATACCCTTCGGTTACTAAAGCTGTGCTGTATGAAAGAGTTGACGGGACAGATAACAGATAGATGTATTGCCTGTAAAACAGAAATCATTCCTGAAGGTTTTGTTTATAATTAATGACATTATATATAATGTTAGTGAGAATTCATGTTTGGTTTCCACAGGTCTACATTGGGCATCAGTTCAATTCATTTTTATTGAACTGAAAAAAGGAATTGAATTTATATCATGACGACAGTTGCCTCACTGTGTTTGATGAGCCTTATTGTAAGGTAAAGACCCTACGATAATACACACTGTAAATGTATTTTACAAGTATTAAAGGCTAAAGGCCACATGTACTCTGGAATATCTGAATGGCAGATCTGATTAATTACACTGTAAACTACTGAAACTCTGTCTGTGACTCAGGGTGTTTCGATTCCGATTCTTTCCCTGATTTCGATGCAATAGTTGTGATCCCTGTTTAATATTTGTATTCATAGTTTGTTATCATTCCTCCTCTGTTTCCTTGTCATCTTGGGTCTAGTTTCCTGTGTTATTGATGTCTATCTGTGCTCGTGCCCTCTGTATGTGGTCAGTCTGAGCCTCAGTGTGTCTCTCGTACTTCCTGTGTTATCTTTTCAGTTTCCCGTTGTCAGGCGCTGGCTCTGTGCACCAGCAGTTTGAGTTTATTTTGTATTTTTGATTTCTTATGTTATATTGGAAATAGGTTAAGTTGAGGGAGTACTTGAGTCTACCACATGTCCTGATGTATGAGTCTTTTCTTGTCTTCAGTGTTTTTTCTTTCAGTAATGCATGTCCGTTAGTCTCTCCTCGGTTCCATGTTCTAATTGTCCGGCTTGTGCTGTCATGTTTACGTCGCTCCATGTTTCCTGTTTCATTTTGAAGAGTCTGGTGTTTCCATGTCCAGTGTGTATAGTTTTGGTCCCCCTATGGCGTCATGTTCATTAGTGTCAGCTGTGTCTCCCCTGGTGTTTCCACTTCCATCATTATCCTCCTGTGTATTTGAGTCGTCTGTCTCCTTTGTTCTTTGTCTTCACGTCAGGTCACAGAGTTTTTTTCCCTACTGTTCAGGTTCTTGTTCATGCTGTTTTGATTATTGCACAGTTACATTTTTGTATGTTCCCGTTCAGTTTCATATTCATGTCTTTTCCCAGTTTAAGTTGTAGTTTAGGTCCGCATATATATATATATAAGAGAGAGACAGTGTTTTCTGTCTGTGAGGGCTTATTTCAAACATGTTAAAACATAAACTATACAAACAACAATCACAATAAATAACATAATCAAAAAGGAGCTGGAAGAAACCTAAGCCTGTTTAATCCCCATGTATACATGCTCACTGTATACTACAGAAACAGACAGAGAGGAAAAATCTTTTATTAGAATAGAATAGAATAGAATAGAATAGAATAGAATAGAATAGTAGTCCTTTTTTGTCACTACACACACATGTACAATGAGATTCAGAGCATCTCCTGCTCAGTGCAGACATGAGGCAAAAGTTCTGCAGCACTACATACATATGAACAGTATTCAAACATATAACAAGTACAAATATACAAATATTGGGGGAAAAAATACATAATGTTATGTATTTACAGTGTGGGTTTTTGCACGTAACTCAGTATTGCACAGTGCTGATGGTAGCTGTGTTGTCTGTGTATAGTAGTCCTTGGATTGGGGGCTGGAGCTGTGTTGTCAGTGCATGTGTGAGTTCAGGGTGGTTATGGCTCTTGCAAAGAAACTGTTTTTGAGTCTGTGGGGTTTTGTGTTGATGCACCTGTAGTGCTGCCCTGAGGAAAGCAGGCTGAACATGTTGAAACCAGGGTGGGAGCTGTCTCTTGATAATGTTTGCTGCTCTGCTGAGGCAGCGGGAGGAATAAATGTACATCAGGGAGGGGAGAGGGCAGCTGAAGCCTCACTCTGTCCGCCTTAGTGCAGTTGCTGTACCATACTGTGATGCAGTGTGTAAGCAGGCTCTCCACGAATGAGCGGTAAAAGGTAGGTTGGAGTTCAGCTTTACTTCCTGAGGACTCTCAGGAAGTGCAGCCGCTGTTGGCCTTTTTAACGACCACTGAATGTTGTCTATCCAGGAGATGTCAGAGGAGATGAGGACACCAAGGAACCGGAAGCTGTGGACCTCTCCACACACTCCCTGTGATGTAAAGGGGGGTAAGTCAGTGCTGTTCTCCTGAAGTATACAATGAGCCTCTTTGGTTTTCTTAGTGTTCAGTGCCAGGTTGTTCTCTGAACACCAGCTGCCAGCTTCAGGACTTCCTCTCTGTAGGCTGCCTCATCTCAAAGGGAGATGAGTCTGTGGTGTCATCAGCAAACTTGATGATGAGATTGTACAAATAACAGTGGGTTCAGACAATCGCTGTACCTGGTGTCTTTCATTATCCTAGTCATCATGTTGATAATGATGATATTAATATACATTACTAATTATTTGTAAGTACTTGGCCCCCACCTCCCCCACTGTCACCACCGGATCCCCACAGGGCTGCGTTCTCAGCCCCTGATGTACACCCTGTACACCTACCCACCCAACCAACTTCATCGTCAAGTATGCCGATGACACCGCCATGTTTGGGCTCATCTCTGATGGGGATGAGACAGCGTACAGGGTGGAGGTATAGAACTGTGACATCATGAAGCCATGTTTTTGAGGACTTGTGTGTGCAGATCAAGACTGTTTCCACATTCAGGAATAACAACCCAACCAGGAAGCTGGAAGTCAACCCCGAGGAGAAACTGGGCACAGTGGTTGGCCGAGTATGCAGTCAGTTTGGGACTCCAACACACACAACTGCATCACCCCAACCAACCTGGGATACTGTTCTTGGACTTCAGCTTGGCCTTCAACACCGTAATCCCAGATATCCTCCATTGAAAGCTCACCCATCTCACTGTGCCCACCTCCACCTTTCCATGGAACACCAGCTTCCTGATGGACAGGCAACAGTAGGTGAGACTGAGGAGTATCACATCCCACACCAGACCATCAGCTCTTCTCCCTCTACACCAGGGGTGGGCAACTCCAGGCCTCAAGGGCCGGTGTCCCTGCAGGTTTTAGATGTGTCCTTGAACCAACACAGCTGATTTAAATGGCTAAATTAGCTCCTCAACATGTCCTGAAGTTCTCCAGAGGCCTGGTATGGAACTAATCATGTGATTCAGGTGTGTTGGTCCAGAACGATGCAATCTGCATACAGACAGCAGGTGGAGCAGCTGGTCCACTGGTGCAGTCAGAACCACCTGGAGCTGAACTCACTCAAGACTGTGGAGATGGCGGCTGACTTTAGGAGAACCCCGGCTCACCATCCTCAACAGTACAGTACCCACTGTAGATCACTTATTTTATAATATAAAGCACCTTGAGGCGAGTGCTACATAAATAACACTGAATTTGACTGAATATCTATTAAAAATACATCAACAATAAAAGGATGTCTGTCTACATTACATTACTTGTTCATGTGTTTCTTTTGAGCAGTTTAGACCTGATACAAAAACCTGCAACTGGGATTTTACCAAATCAACGAGCATGTTCCTGTACAGAGTAAACTTCCTGAACACCTGAGCTCACCTGAGACTCTCATTTAAATGGAGCGTCAGAACTTTATTATTGGAAGAGGTTTATCCATAAATCATGTTTGTGACCTCTTAACTTTTTAATGTTGCGTGTTCTCACATGGTCTGAAGATGAGTCCTTACAGGGTGGAGTCAAACAGCTGTCACAGGGGACTGGCTCCTGCCACTATTTCCCCACTGCTCTGACGCTGGGTTTGAGGTGACGATCACATCTGCAGGATTTAAACGAACATGTGTGACGGTCTCGAGCCTGGCCCTCTAAGTCGTGCTACACGAGTCCACTAACGTGACCTGACTTGGCTGTAGAGGTCGGAGGTGTGGTGTGCGGGCTCTCCCGCTCACTTGCTCTTAGCCAACACCCTCAACGACTTCTACTGTCGTTTTGACGAGCCATCAGGCAGCCTTCACACCTCCAACGACCCCAACAATAGAGGCACTTTGGACACTCATCCCCCACCTCTCCCCCCTCCATAGAGCCATCACCGCCTTCAAACTGTTCACCTGCAACACCCGCCCCCTCACCCCACACAAAAGAGGATTTCACACCACCTCCTCCGACCACAACTCTTCATATTCATGAAGCAGATGTGAGGAAGCAGTTTAGGAGTCTGAATGCTCGAAAAGCTCCCGGCCCAGACGGTGTGTCTCCTGCCACCCTCAGACACTGTGCAAACGAGCTGGCCCCAGTGTTTTCTGGCATCTTCAACTCCTCACTGCAGGCATGTCATGTGCCTGCCTGCTTCAAGTCCTCTACCATAATCCCTGTCCCCAAGAAACCTAGGATCACTGGACTAAATGACTACAGACCCGTGGCTCTGACATCTGTGGTCATGAAGTCATTTGAGCGCCTGGTTCTCTCCCATCTCAAGACCCTCACGGCCCCCCTCCTGGACCCCCTGCAGTTTGCATACAGAGCCAACAGGTCTGTAGACGACGCCATCAACATGGCCCTACACTTCATCCTGCAGCATCTGGACTCCCCAGGAACCTACGCCAGGATCCTGTTTGTGGACTTCAGCTCTGCCTTCAACACCATCCTTCCAGACCATCTCCGAGGCAAGCTTTCCCAGATGAATGTGCCTGATCCCATCTGCCGGTGGATCACTGACTTCCTGACGGACAGGAAGCAGCATGTGAGGCTGGGAAAGAATGTCTCGGACTCCCGGACCATCAGCACCGGCTCCCCTCAGGGCTGTGTTCTTTCTCCTCTGCTCTTCTCCCTGTACACCAACTGCTGCACCTCCACCCACCAGTCTGTCAAGCTAATCAAGTTTGCAGATGACACCACCGTTATTGGACTCATCTCGGACGGGGATGAGTCTGCCTACAGGAGGGAGGTTGAACGTCTGGTGTCCTGGTGCAGCCACAACAACCTGGTGCTGAATGCCCAGAAGACAGTGGAGATTATTGTGGACTTCAGGAAGCACACAGCCCCACTCCCCCCCATCATCCTGACTGACACCCCCATCACCTCTGTGGACTCATTCCACTTCCTGGGTACCACCATCACCCAGGACCTGAAGTGGGAGCCCACCATCACCTCCGTCATCAAGAAAGCCCAGCAGAGGATGTACTTCCTGAGGCAGCTGAAGAAATTCAACCTGCCAACACGGACGATGATGCAGTTCTACACTGCAATCATCGAGTCCATCCTCACCTCCTCCATCACCGTGTGGTACGCTGGAGCCACTATCAGGGACAAACAGAGACTGCAGCGTGTTGTGCGCTCTGCTGAGAAGGTGATTGGCTGCAGACTCCCATCTCTGCAGGACCTGTACACCTCCAGGACACTGGGGCGTGCAGCTCGGATCTCAGCTGACCCTTCTCACCCTGGACACAGTCTGTTTGACCTGCTCCCCTCAGGCAGGAGGCTCCGGTCCATTCGCACCAGAACCTCTCGCCATAAGAACAGTTTCTTCCCCTCTGCTGTTGGACACATGAACAATAACCATATGACTGTCCCCACCACTAACACATGACCCTACGCTGTGTTCACTGCATCATTCCATGTTTGGCACTGATCACCACCTGCACTCATGTATATATCTTTCTACGTAGCACTCATAATTCTTATTCTCATGTATATATCTCATGTATATCTCATGCACATATCTTTCTTTCTACATAGCACTTTAATTCTTATTGTTTGCACTGAAGCACCGCAGCAATTTCCTAATGTTGTAAACCTCAACATCTGGCAATAAACCCCATTCTGATTCTGATTCTGATTCATAGACTCACTGATTGGTCTACCGACTCCGCTCAGATCCGTGTTTTCATTCAGATGGCGAGAATCTTTCTTCTCGCCTCAAATTGGCCTCAGCAGCGAGTCAGTTTGTTCAGACGCCCACAGAACAGAGTGACAGATGACTCACGAGCGTCAGGAGGAGGAGAGAAGCCGTCTGACTTTAGCATTTCAGAGATGTTTGAAATTCTGCAGAAGGAGCCTTTAATTGGCCTGAGCGCATATAAACAGCAGAGCCATGAAAATACTGTGTGTGTGTTTGTATCTGTGAAGATAAGATAAGAGATAAGATAACCTTTATTAGTCCCACACGTGGGAAATTTGTTTTGTCACAGCAGGAAGTGGACATTGCAAAAGTTATGAAGCAAAAATTAGAATACAATAAGAATAAATACAGTACACAACTGTACAGAATAGAATAAAATATAT
>NW_024583360.1:68104-70340 GCF_018398535.1 Haplochromis burtoni
AAATAGAATACAAATACAAATGCTATATACAACTGAGTAAGAATACAACGATGACAGAAAGGATTATTGCATATGTATGGATGTGTGTGCTTGATCAGTTAAAGTTAAACTGGTTTTCCCTGTCATGGTGGGAACCAAAATCTGAAATTTACTCTACTCGCGGGGACCATAACCCAGGTCCCCATGAGAGCTGAAGGCTTTTTCACAATGAAATGTGATTTCATTGTCAGGGCTACAGCTGGGTTATGACTGTGGTTAGGCTCAGGCTTAAGCATTCATTTTTATGGTTAGGGTAAGCAGCAAAGCAACACCAGACGTACATACATACATACATGTGTGGGGGGCTCCAGCTGAGACAAAGAGTACCTTTCTAATTAACTTGAAGCAGAAATACTACTGTTGAAAAATACTCCAGTAAAGGCTGAAGTACTGATTCAACTTCTTTACTCCAGTAAAAATAAAAAGGAACTGGCTCTGAAATGTACTCAGAGTAACAAAGTAAAAAGTAGTTCTCTGGAGGATGTTACTGTGCAAAGCTAACTGAACCTTGTGCTACATTAACATAATTATAAAATGATAGATAGATGGGATTACAAACTTTAGTCTATCTTTGTTTATTCTAATTGTTCTCAGCTTGAATCAGAATAAAAAGCATAGAAATAAAAACAAGTCACTATTTCCTGTTGCCTACATTGTAGAGGGGGACTTTGTCTCCAAACAGGAATATGTGTACAGTCAGAGGTTAACGTGGATTCAGCAGGTGGAGGAACCTTTAAATCAGCTGTCATGTCTCAGTATGGGGGAAAGACTGAAAGTCATTTCCACTGAGAGCTCCAGTAGTTTTTTAGTGTGCAGGCTGTGATCAGCTGACCTGCTGCTCTCTGTGGATGTACACACCTGGATTCATCCAGATTTGAGCAAATGTAAAATTCATATGAATGAATGAATGAATTCCTATAAAAAGTTTTTTTTAAGTACTTCTAAAAGTACTTTTATTGCACCATACTTTTTACGTTTACTTGAGTACATTTGTGAAGAAGAAACATTACTTTTACTCCACTATATTTGGCAATATTCAACTTGTTAAAATAATTAATCTCACACATTAGATAATGCTACTAATAATAGATCATGCCACCAGTGCAGTTTCACCAATCAGATGTAGCCATTCAGTTACACGACCAGTTATACACTATGGCGGGCAGAGCGACCCAAGAAAGAAGAAACACATAAAAACATGGCAGAGGCAACCGTCTCCACTAGAACTGAAGAGGATGAACACCCTTGGCCTCAAATACAAAGCATGTTTCACTTAAATGTAGAACAAAAGAACAGCTATATAATGCGTCTTCAGTGTGAGCCAAAACAAACCGACATTTCAGCATGAAAAAACTCGTCTAACCGCGTCACGGTAAGTTTACTCTAAATTTCTTTTTAACTGTGGTTAGGTGGATGTCAGTCTAATGTTGTGTTTTCATGTTGGTGTAGTCCAACACACATGAATTAAATGGCTGAATTGCCACCTCAGCATGCAGTCAAGTACTATAGAGTCCCACTAATGACCTACTAATTTTATTCTGGTGTGTTGTGGTGAGGACATTTAATAGTTTCAGGACACTGGGCCTCGAGGATTGGACCCTGTCCACCTCTCTCATGTGGAGAGGTCTGTCACATGACTGTGAGGATATGGAGGCGGTTTTCCTCCTGCAATCAGTTTGATTGAGCTAGAATCACATCATATTTTCGGCGCTACGTTGTGGTGAGATACGTTTCTGGGTGTTGTGTCCGCAGCTTTGGCCGTCCTTTTAACCTCTCACTGGTTAGCTAGCATGAGCTACAAGCTAACAGCTAGCCTGGTTAATGAAGCTAAAGTTCCACGCACATGTAAGCACAGCTCGTCTCTACTGCTCTAACTGTTAAAACAGAAGGCAATACTGCGGTTGACAGGGTTTATTATGTCAAACAGCAGCTTATTAGGTTTAAACAGCCTGCGTTAGGAGGCTAGACCAGAGGTGGGCAATCTCAGTCCACGAGGGCCGGTGTCCTGCAGGTTTTAGATCTCACCTTGGGTCAACACATCTGAATCACATGATTAGTTCGTTACCAGGCCTCTGGAGAACTTCAGGACATGTTGAGGAGCTAATTTAGCCATTTAAATCAGCTGTGTTGGTTCAAGGACACATCTAAAACCTGCAGGGACACCGGCCCTTGAGGCCTGGAGTTGCCCACCTCTGGT
>NW_024583360.1:70360-75251 GCF_018398535.1 Haplochromis burtoni
TGTGTGTGTGTGTGTGTGTGTGTGTGTGTGTGTGTGTGTGTATATGTGTGTGTATGTGTGTATATATGTATCCTGCTTGACTCACACAGCATTATGATACGTACCACTTTCCTGGTTTGGTCATTTTTCAATACCTACATGGTTAACATTCATTTTAAAAACAATGACTATCAGAATTTCCTTTCCCCAGTTAACATGTGTTTGCTGGCCTATTCACCATCACAGTGATACCCTTCATCTCTGACTGGGCTGTTTTATCGAACCAGCTAACACTGAAAAGGCTCGGCTGTGATGAACGTTCTTCATAGTCACCTGCCTCAGGTTCAGTGACTTTAAGCTGATGACAGCACAGTGAAGTGGATGGATTATGTTTTGGTGGCACAATATAAACAAAAAGTTAGTCAATGATGTTTCTTTATTCCCACATTCATCTTCAGCCCTTGGCACAGTAAACCACACAGTGAAGTACACACTGAGCAGCATCTCCCAGTATCACGGCAAAGCACACAATCTCCACCATCAGCTGTTACATCAGGATGAGCATTAGCGAGGGGAGGCCCTGGGTGACCGGACGTGAACCAAGTACAGATCAGCTGGAGTTCACTGCAGGGCTGACCTCAAACTAGCTCAGTTTGTTCGGAGAGATAAAATCAGTTGGAGAGGAAGAGACTGAGCAAATAGAGTTCATTCACTGCATCTCTGCAGCCGGAAATGTTAACTGAGCAATGTTTGGACCCACACACTGGTTTCACTGGGTTTACTGGTTTAAGTGGGTGACAGGCAGTCACTGCAGTCAGAAACTGAAGCATCATTACACTGGGTTGACTGGAGGACAGATGGTCACAGAGCCTGTTTCACATGTTTCAGTCATCCCCACCTGCTCTTTCAGTATTGGCTTAGGACACTAAAAAATGAGCTCTGTCATTATTTGTCAGGTAAAAGAAGGCAGATTTATTCACGAAGCAGGGGTTATGATGACATAATACATGGTAAATGTCCCATTACATGAAACTTCATACCACGCAGAGTCTGTTCTACCAAGCAGCCCCACCGATCTCAGCAGGTCCAGGTCCCACACCCAGGAGCCTTAAAGAAAAGGATCACATTGAGAATGAGGGACCCACTGGTAAAGGGAAGTACACGACTGGCAGATATGGTTTTTGCTATGGCACATCTGGTGCATGTTACAAGATGTTTCCAACTGTATAACTGATGCAGAAGAGTGCAAGGAGTGTCTTGCCCCATCTGGCAGATCTATCCTTGCAGCTAGTTTCAGTAAGAAGTTGTTAAGCCCTGCGACCAAATCAAAACGTTGGTCGCAGAGTGACTGCCAGAGGTCATCACAAATGTCTAACATCACATGGTCTGCAGCAACAAAAATAAAAAATCACCACAATGTTTTATCAAAAGCCCAGCAACCAATAACAAATCTAGAATTAATGTATAAGCGCCAACCAAAGTGGCATACCTAAAGGTTCCTCCAGATTCTCTAGTCCAGCAAAACATCCCCAAGATGCCAAGAAAGAAGGAACCAAGCTTCAACAAAGCTCTCATAAAAACTCCGAACACAGCTAAGGTGCCTACAGAGAAGCTGCCAGAATAAAACTTCCTGTCACGGTCTATGGACCTTCTTGTGCCTCCTGGTAATCTCTCCTGTCATGCGCTTTTCGATTTACTATCTGTTTCATGTTAGCCATGTTAACCAAACAAGCATTTCATTATTCCAACCAGGTACTTTGTTAGGCCACAAATCCATAGACATGTGTACCAGAACAAGTGCAGCAGTAACGATAATGCCACAGAGTCTGTGCCAGTATATCCAGAATAAATCTCAATCCTAGTCTAGACAGATACTTGTGGTAGGTACTTGATTAGACTTGCACCAGACGATAAGCAGAAACCGGTTACACCCTATAAATCAGGAAAATGTTCCTGAGGCATCACCCACATTCTCCGCTGCACTTAGGAGGAAACCTGGCAGATCAGCCACACCTAAGGGATGCAGAGGTCATGCAAACTTGACCCAAAGGACTTTTTATGTCTTCAATACATGGATTTGGACATCCACTAAAGCTAACCAAACAAAAGTAATGAAACCCACTAATCCAAAGAAAACGCTGTCTTTTGTGGAACTCCTCAAAGTATTCTGCACAATGCTGAAATAATTAAACTCAAACGAAAAGCTCCCCAGTCTCACCCCCAATGAGGTTGACTATTCTGTGTTTGATAAGTCCACACGAGGTGGACTCCAAAGGTCAAGCCAGTGGAGTATCCGTTGTCCACAACAGGAAATGCTGCACAGGTTTGAAACCTAGATGCAGTGAGCAGGAGGACAATATGAAACCTTAGATCCTCTATGATGCCCTCCAACACAAAACTCTCCTGACCAGGTGTAACGAGCAACTCATCAAGGGTCACTTTTTGGTGAAAGAGCAGCTCCTCAGAGTTTCTGTGCTGCATAAGTTTGCAGTGCCAGTAGTGCGGATGAAGTTAGACCAAAATGACGCAGATGGTGCCCTCATGGGTTTATTCATGATGTAATCTAATGAAGCTTGTTCTGTCCGCGCTGGCTAAATTTATCCCTGCTAAACTCTTGGCGAGGACCTTCTCCTTCCATCAGGACTGTTAGTTTATTTTTACAGGTGAGGTGTTTTTGATCAAACGTGCATACAGTCTGACGGAGGCAGTGACGACATGAACGTGCAGACGGGCTGCGAGGAGGGAAGACGTCCAGAGAAACGTGATGAGAGGTGGAGGATCATCGTGTGAGTCAAACTGAAAGATCTATTTTTTCTGTGTGGGCAGGCTGCAGGACACGTCAGTGTTGTTAGAAGCCCCAATAACCTCGACACCACCTCCACTACAAACTGCTACTCTATCACTGAACGCAGACTCACTGCTGCTATTCAAAGGCATTCACCCCCACAGATTCACTCACTCACACTCCGCTGCAGCTAAATTAAACCTGACTTCATTTGTCATCTGTAACTCATAGCTCAGAGACTCTTCTTTTATTTAGATGAGAGAAAGATGAGTCCTCTGGCGGAAGAGTCGCTTTGTGTCAGCAGGTGAAAAGAATCAGAAAATTTCACTTTTTATTTATTCATGATGATGACAGGATGACCTACATGATCGTATGTGAGACCCAGAGTTCAGGTTTTCCTGTTATCCCCAAGAAGCAGACAGTGTTTTCTGTCTGTGAGGGCTTATTTCAAACATGTTAAAACATAAACTATACAAACAACAATCACAATAAATAACATAATCAAAAAGGAGCTGGAAGAAACCTAAGCCTGTTTAATCCCCATGTATACATGCTCACTGTATACTACAGAAACAGACAGAGAGGAAAAATCTTTTATTAGAATAGAATAGAATAGAATAGAATAGAATAGAATAGAATGCCTTTTTTGTCACTACACACACATGTACAATGAGATTCAGAGCATCTCCTGCTCAGTGCAGACATGAGGCAAAAGTTCTGCAGCACTACATACATATGAACAGTATTCAAACATATAACAAGTACAAATATACAAATATTGGGGGAAAAAATACATAATGTTATGTATTTACAGTGTGGGTTTTTGCACGTAACTCAGTATTGCACAGTGCTGATGGTAGCTGTGTTGTCTGTGTATAGTAGTCCTTGGATTGGGGGCTGGAGCTGTGTTGTCAGTGCATGTGTGAGTTCAGGGTGGTTATGGCTCTTGCAAAGAAACTGTTTTTGAGTCTGTGGGGTTTTGTGTTGATGCACCTGTAGTGCTGCCCTGAGGAAAGCAGGCTGAACATGTTGAAACCAGGGTGGGAGCTGTTCTTGATAATGTTTGCTGCTCTGCTGAGGCAGCGGGAGGAATAAATGTACATCAAGGAGGGGAGAGGGCAGCTGAAGCCTCACTCTGTCCGCCTTAGTGCAGTTGCTGTACCATACTGTGATGCAGTGTGTAAGCAGGCTCTCCACGAATGAGCGGTAAAAGGTAGGTCTGAGTCCAGCTTCTACTTCCTGAGGATCCTCAGGAAGTGCAGCCGCTGTTGTGCCTTTTTAACGACCACTGAGATGTTGTCTATCCAGGAGATGTCAGTGGAGATGAGGACACCAAGGAACCGGAAGCTGTGGAGCCTCTCCACACACTCCCTGTTGATGTAAAGGGGGTTAAGTCAGTGCTGTACCTCCTGAAGTTGACAATGACCTCTTTGGTTTTCTTGGTGTTCAGTGCCAGGTTGTTCTCTGAACACCAGGCTGCCAACTTCAGGACTTCCTCTCTGTAGGCTGCCTCATCTCAAAGGGAGATGAGTCTGTGGTGTCATCAGCAAACTTGATGATGAGATTGTACAAATAACAGTGGGTTCAGACAATCGCTGTACCTGGTGTCTTTCATTATCCTAGTCATCATGTTGATAATGATGATATTAATATACATTACTAATTATTTGTAAGTACTTGGCCCCCACCTCCCCCACTGTCACCACCGGATCCCCACAGGGCTGCGTTCTCAGCCCCTGATGTACACCCTGTACACCTACCCACCCAACCAACTTCATCGTCAAGTATGCCGATGACACCGCCATGTTTGGGCTCATCTCTGATGGGGATGAGACAGCGTACAGGGTGGAGGTATAGAACTGTGACATCATGAAGCCATGTTTTTGAGGACTTGTGTGTGCAGATCAAGACTGTTTCCACATTCAGGAATAACAACCCAACCAGGAAGCTGGAAGTCAACCCCGAGGAGAAACTGGGCACAGTGGTTGGCCGAGTATGCAGTCAGTTTGGGACTCCAACACACACAACTGCATCACCCCAACCAACCTGGGATACTGTTCTTGGACTTCAGCTTGGCCTTCAACACCGTAATCCCAGATATCCTCCATTGAAAGCTCACCCATCTCA
>NW_024583360.1:75271-95568 GCF_018398535.1 Haplochromis burtoni
TTCTCAGTCATCCAGGTCATCGTAGTCAAAGGAGCTTGCAAAGAAAAGCGTCTGGACTTCTTTAAGTTGCTTGAAGACGTTTCACCTCTCATCCGAGATACTCGACCCACCTCTGGTAAGGAGTAGAAAGTACAGCTACTAGTTTAAAAAAGTAACAAGTAGTCAGGAAAAATTACTGAAGAACAGATACCTGAGAATTCTACTTAAGTACAGTAAGTATTTGTACTTTGTTACTTCATAGTGCTGGTGAAGAGTGTGTGAAGTGTGCAGGTGGACTGCAGCGCGTCTCAGATTACACGGTGCCAGCTTTAATCCCTGAGCCTCGGCGAGACCTCTGCACTCCTTTCTAAGCAGACTCAGGCCTGAGAGCTCGGCCGTGCATCAAAGAGTGAATCTCATGTTTGAGGTCAGTGCTGCTGCGCACATGCTCAGTCTGTTAGAACAGATTCAGGTGTCAGCTCTGCCGTCACGGATTCACTGCACATTTGGTTTAAGGCTGCATTGAAAGAGAGGATGACAGATGACACCTGTGAACAGGTGACTGTGGGGACCACATATGGAGCACCAACGTTTGGGAGAAAAATCAGGCTCTGTGATATCATCAGGTCTTCATCACCAGACACCTGCTGCAGTCGCTCCTCATCGTCACAGGACTGGAGGATGTTATCAGCAGGCAGGTCTTGGATAGGAAAGGGCTTTATGAGCCTGTGCTGTTTCTGAACTCCACACCTGCACCCAAACAACGAGAGCACCACCCAGAGGACAAACCTGCTCATTACAACAGCCTAACATTTTAAAAGTCGGTGAAGCACTCCGTTAGTAAACAGCGAGGACGTGGGTCCCGTGCTTCACT
This sequence comes from Haplochromis burtoni, assembly GCF_018398535.1. Taxonomy (NCBI): domain Eukaryota; kingdom Metazoa; phylum Chordata; class Actinopteri; order Cichliformes; family Cichlidae; genus Haplochromis; species Haplochromis burtoni. The sequence goes on from NW_024583360.1 coordinate 76,125, forward strand.
TCATAAAGATCTCACCAACAGAGTGAGCTGTCTGCTTGTATGCTTCTACCCCACTGAAGAGCTCCGGTTAGAAACCAGCGTTTCAGCTTTTTAATCCTTTTTTTTAAAATTGTTTTAAATGTTTCTGCATTTAAAACCACAGTAAGTAGATCAGATCGAATGATTGATGGGTTGGTGTTATACTGAGTCAGGGCCATTCGTTTTTGGATAACAGAGTCCGAATCAGAGAGACTATCAATCCCAGAGGGAAATTGAGTTGTCATAGCAACAAATATATAACCAACAACAAGCGCTCGTATAAAACGAGAGTAGAAGCAGAGATATTGATAGATAACTATGAGGTGTGACTAATCCCGTTCCACATGTGTGGATCTGACACCAGTGGATGAATGACAGCAGCAGAAGGAACGAGCTCCTGTTCCCTCACACAGCCAGGCTGAAGGAACCTGTTGCTGAAACTGGGAGTCACTGATCACCTCCTCCAGGCTGGGAGCTTCAGAGCTGCACACACTGAAGGATCTGAGCCGGCTCAGACTCTTTCTGTAGGCGGCGTCCGGCTGGCAGACCTCTCCAGCTTCTCATCCAGTTGAACGACACATTATTTGTAGTTTTGCCTCTGTGATCCACCACAGGGGATTTTAAACTGATCAATCAAGCTGAGACTGATGTGCACACTTTCAGTTTTTATCAATAAAACAGTAAATGTCTTAATACTCGTTCAATCAGGTGAGTAAATCCCAAAACGTTGATTCTGTTCATCTGGATGTTTTCAGTGGGAGAAACGTTTCATCATCATCAGGTGACGTCTTCAGTCTCAGCTGCCTGCAGGTTTCCCCAACCTTAGAAACAGGACATTTGCACAATGACTGCTCCACTGAATGAACAATGGGCTGGTCAGTTCCTCGATCAGTGGGCTGGTTGTCCTGTTTATAAGGTTAGAAACCTGCAGGCAGCTGAGACTGAAGGATCCACGACTGTGACAGACAAAGGTTTCTCCCACTGAAAACATCCAGATGAACAGAATCAACCTCCCGGGATCAGTTAATGTTAAATGAACTCTTCAGGAATTACGGCCATTTTATACACACTTCTATAACTGGAGCATCATTTTAAATAATTACTCTTCTTAAATACTCGTGTACATACTGACTTTGTTCATATTTTAAAGTCATCTTTGGTAGTCACTGTTTGTTTGTGCCACAGTCAGATGAATTCCCGAGTCTAATATGAGTTTAATATGTGTAAAGGATTTTATAACCCACCCTGCCTGCACTCTCTTCTTCTCCTCTCTGCTTGACCCGACGTATTTGCCTCTCTGTGCTACCTGTAGCTTCACCTGTCCACCCGTATTCTGTCTTCTTTCTACTGACTTTCAGTCTTCTTCTCTTCAGAGTACACCTCCACCTCTGCAGGCTCTCCTCCACCCTCTCTCACCACAGAGACTCCTTCAGTCTGTCCGTCAGCACTGCAAATGAGAAGGACAGATCCCTGATGTAATCCCACCTTGAAGCCATGTGTCACTCCTCACAGACTTCTTTGCCACTCCTGACTTCCTCATGCAGTACTACGGTTCCTCTCTCAGCAGCCAATCATCTGCTTTCTCTGATCGACACAGACACAGTAACATTCCTCCTGACCTTCTCCATCAGCTGTCAGAGCAAACATCACACCTGTAGAGCTCTGTCTCTACAGAGAGTCGCTCTGAGGTGATGCAGGCGGTCCCGGGTCTTTGATGCACTGTTTTTCTGAATTATCGTCTTTGACTTCAATATTTGTCTTTTGGTTTTTGTTCCTGTGTTCCTGTGCTCCATGTAACTCACTCACTCTGTCTCCCCGGTCAACTTCCTGTTTTACTTTGACAGTCTGTGTCCTACGTCGAAGTTTTCTGTTTTCCCTGTCTCGTCATGTCTGGTAAGTCGCAGCTGTGTCTCCCTCCCGTTTGCTATTTCCTCGTTCCCTGCGTCCCTCGTCGGATCGTCTGTTTGTCGTTCCCGGTGTTTTGTGTCTCTGTCTCTTCATTCCCGCTTGTGAGGTTTTTGGAAACATTTTCCACTGTTCCTCGTGTTCTTTATTTTAGGTTTTGTTAGTTCCTTTCTAGTTATTCCTCACCTTTTGTTTGTGTTTTTTTCAGCCAAACAATAAAGGCTTGCCTTTTGTTTATCCCACCCCCACCTCCATGTGTCTGCACACGGTTTGCCTCACGAACCACGACCACAGTGTCTGTAACAATGACTGTAGAAAGCATGGACGACGCGACAGCACCTCCTACCATTGTGCAAAAATGAAGCCAAAATATCCCTCTTGTGGAGGCTGCCATCTTGCAAATTTGGAGCCAGAGTCTGTGCAGTAATGACTTGAGGTGGGGCGACTGTGTAACGCTCCCGCCCACGCACCTGCTGGACGTGACCGCAAACACGCCCCCCTACACTTTTTACGTAGCCTGGCGGCTTGAGTTTTTTGCTGGTTTACCGCGACTCGTTTAATTAAGGTAAATACAACCATGTCACTGTTATAAAAAAAGACACACAGCTTATCATCTTATAGCTCTAAAACATCTAAAATCGCTCTGTTGTTAATTCGTTTGCTAGATTAGCCATGTTAAGGGTTCAAATATTGAGGAGGGATACAGGAGGTAATCCAAATAACAACACTGATCCGGCCGGGTGGAGTCAAACGATGATTTTAATGAACACACGTGTGGGAGATGTACACTGCAAAACATCAGCTGTAGATCTCTCTTAACAATACACAAAACAGTTATTTTATATCATCAGGGAAATTTATAACGCCCCTTCATGCGTTAAGCAGATACAATATATGCATACGTCAAATCAAAACCACAATGACTTTTAGCACAGTTTGAAAAAGCAACATCGCCTCATCCCAGGTGTCTTCCTGTCGCTGCCGGACACTCGCTTATCGTCTGGAACATCAGGCACACATTCTGCAACAAACTGTTCTTTTGCAGTGTTACGACTGTGATCGTAATCATGTGTGAATTTGAGTGTCCAGGTGCTCCTCCGGGATTGGTGCATCCAGAGTGAATGGCTCACACCGATTGGCTGAGGACTGGGAGGCAGCGGATAAAAAGAGACCGCCAGGGACTGCCAATTCATTCATCCTCCGCCCAACCCAACCGGCAGACCGTTCACTGTGTCACTATATTATGTTAATGTAAGAGCATGGCCTCATCAGTGACAACGATGAGGCCGCCTACAGGGAGGAGGTGGATCGTCTGGCTGAGTGGTGCGACAGAAACAACCTGCTGCTTAACACCGAGAAGACCAAGGAGCTCATCGTGGACTACAGGAGGAATGCTGACCCACATCCACCCATCCACATTAAGGGGGCGGCTGTGGAGCGTGTGAGCAGCTTCAAGTTCCTGGGAGTCCACATCTCCGAGGATCTCACCTGGACGACCAGCTGCTCCAAGCTGGTCAAGAAGGCTCACCAGCGCCTCTTCTTCTTGAGGACTCTGAGGAAGAACCACCTGTCCTCAGACATCCTGGTGAACTTCTATCGCTGCACCATCGAGAGCATCCTGACCAACTGTATAACAGTCTGGTACGGGAACTGCTCTGCCTCGGACCGGAAGGCGTTGCAGAGGGTCGTGAAAACTGCCCAGCGCATCGCCGGAGCACCACTTCCTGCCATAAAAGACATCTACAGGAAGCGGTGTCTGAAAAGGGCTGGGAAAATCATCAAAGACCCCAGTCACCCATCACATGGACTCTTCACCCTCCTGCCCTCTGGGAGGCGCTACAGGAGCCTCCGGACTAAGACCACCAGGTACCGGAACAGCTTCTTCCCCACAGCTGTCAGACTCCTGAACTCTGCCTCCTGACATCTGACCCACGTTAAACTCATGGACTGAACATACACACACCCACAATGGACAACTGTACCCTCAAACACACAATAATAACATGGACTGAACCACCACTCACAACCACTAGCACTTTATAGCCTCTGTAGGAACTATCTACACCCTCACTTATCTTAACTGCACTACTGTATAGCTCTGTAATAATCATTCTGTACATTCGATAATCTTTAATCCTACAACTGTTTACAACTTGCATACCGTAGTTCCCATTTCTGTATAGCTGTATATCTCAGATTCTGTAAAGTTATTTATTTCATATTCTGTATAGTTTTTCATATTTATATCCTGTTCATATCCTGTACATAGCTTGTACTCACTACAGCCTGTACGTACTTATAGTTATAGAATATTCACAACATACTTCATACCGTGTACATTATAACATACCATAATAGACCCATTTCTGTAATATACTCACATATCTATATTATTGCTAATATATATTTGTAATATATCTATATCACTAAAGCACTTCTGGATGGATGCACACTGCATTTCGTTGCCCTGTACCTGTGCATGTGCAATGACAACAAAGTTGAATTCTATTCTATTCTAAGTAGGGGTGGACCACCTTTTTGTTTGATCGGTTTTCTCCTGTTTTTGTTAGGCAGGGAGGAAAGTGATTGTGGCTTGGTTTAGTTCTTTTGAGTAGGTAAGTTGTGTTTATTCCTGAGATAGGTTACTTTTTGTTTGTTGTTTTGGCCTTGGGTTCACCCTGAAGTTATGATATGCTCCCTTCCTTTGTTTAACTGCACTTGTGGTAAATAAATCACTGACACAAAATGTTAAGTGTGTGACGTGCTGCTTGGGGTTGGACGGGGATGGATCACCCTTTATGTTGTGGTCTGGCCGCGCCTAGACGGGCCATAACATGCAGGGACAATTTTTCAGTCACAAGCAAAATATGATTACACTTTCACCTATAAGTGAGTCTATCTACTGTGTGTGTATGTGTCAACCTGAAATGCACTTAGTTTCACCTCTCACTTCACCAGCTAAACCTTGTAACCTTTCCACCAGACCAGAGGCTCATCCTTATGTGTAACAACCTAACTGAAACTATATGTGTAATATACTGAATAAATGTTTTAATCAAGAATCTCTACTAAAAGCTTAATCAAAAGATATAAATGAATAAAAGACAAAAATGAATAACCTGGTTATTCAAATAGCATCCTCCCAACAGCTCCTCAAAGTAACTTACACTTAGACTCTGCTTTAGTTTCACTTTCACAAGCACGCTCTGCAAAAGCCTGCGCTTCCTGTCTACTTTGGCACAGAGTGTACTCAGAGTTAGGCCTTTCTTTTATAATGCAATGTAATCTACATATAAACATTTAAGATTATAGATTTAACTCAACAGTTTAAAGTGGTTATAACTGCACCTGTAATAAAGGCTAATTGGGTACCAATATGTTTAAACATCTGAATGCAATATCAATATTAATTATTAATGCAATGGTAATGATGATGATTATAAACAATAGCAGCAAAATATTTCTCTAATCCCCACGCTCCCTCTCTTGGTGACCCTCTTTCCTTGAAAAGAGGACTGTGTAATTGTGAAACTTTATGAGCAGCGTCCTCCTGAAATGCGCTAAAAACATTGTGAGTAACGTCCTCCTCTCTGCTTCTTGATGCTCTCTGGTCGCTATGGTAACGCGTAAATAGTTCTTTCAAAATTAGACACTCGACCACAACACGGGAAAGACCCAGGGAAACCGACTCAACGGTGTACAGGAGACACTGTACTAGGTTGGTCTACAGCAATCAGAACGTACAACACAATGTACTGTAAAAAAATAAAATAAAATAAAATAAAATAAATCAACAAAACAGTCCGCAAAAGGTGAACCGGGTTATACACAGAAAATTCAAAAGTGTAAAATGTTTTGGTGTTAATAGTCTTCTTGCAAAAGTAGAGTTAATTTTACTCTAAGCAGAGTCACATTCTTTTAATGTAACTCTGAGGTGTAAAATGATAGTAGTTAAAATCGAGTGTTAAAAATGAGTGTTTCTCTGTCAAATCTGGAGGTGTTACAATGGAAACATTAACTCTTGACCTCTTAACTCTGAACTCCTACAGGGGCTATGACACCAACAGAGTAAATTCACAGACTCCGCCCCCAGCACGGCTCCAATCGAAGCTGAAGTGAAGCCGTTTCAGAACATTTTGCTCTACATATTTGAGTTGTTTGCCATGCTTGGTAAGTCATTTTTTCAAAGATTGTTTCAATTATTATTATGAGCTTTTACTTCTGTGGCTCTTTGGAGTTGAGACAAAGCTGTGTGAAAGGCATTAGCCATGTTGCTCGCTGATAGCATAATATTCTGTTTTAGCTAGCTGAAAGGTATTGTTTGCGGGCAAATACCACAGCCTTGAAAAAAAGCTTGCATGTGAATTTTCAGTCAAACTTTTGGTCAAATACACCTAAAACAATGTCTAGAATGTGAAATGTTGGTATAATGGTGCTACTTGAAGCCTGAAAACGATCGCCCATAAAACGAGCAAACAGCAGTAGCAGACGTCCTGACTGGGTTCTACGTTAGCATAGATCCCTCCAGAGTTTTGTGCACACGGTTTAGGTAAAAATTAAAAAGGTTGAGGTTTTACATTTAGTTCAGTATTACGGTGGCCCTGAGAGGCCAAACGGACTGCAACTTCAGAAAGCACTTGCAAAAAGAAAAATGCTGCAAAAAGAAAAATGCTGCAAAAAGAAAAACGCTGCAAAAGCACACAAAGCACAACGGAAATAGGAAAAAAGACAACGGAAATAAGAAAAAAGACAACGGAAATAGGAAAAAAGACAACGGAAATAGGAAAAAAGACAACGGAAATGTTTCTGGGGAGACAATAACCGGACGGACCAGTTGCACGAACCAAAACATGCTAACAAGTGCACTGGGACTGGGAGACACTTCAAAGAAGTGGAGCGGCCAAAGAGTAAACTTTCAAAAGTAAGTTCTGAATATTATGTCACTTATTTATGTGCAAATGTTAGCCGTTAGATAGTCGACCTTAATCTTACAGAGAATGTGATGATTTTGTGGATAATTAAAGTCAGTCATATATCCACAAACACAACAGGCTGAAAGTCAGTGATGCTGCTCAGTTTGCAATCCTGAATATCACGGCACAAGCAGGATTCACTGCACTGTTAATGTTCGCTATGTTATATTGCTGCCTCTGTTCGGTGGTGTCGAGCCAAACGGACTTTAATGTGTGTTTGAACGAGCTGACGGTTCACTCGTTAAGCTGAAAGAAAGATGCTTTAATCACAGCACTCACACATGTGTCCACTGCACCATCTGGGAACTCTTCTTGTTTAGCACTCGTAATAACACAAACACTAAATCCTCCTGTTTGTAGCAGTGTATACAGCTGAGACTGTCACCTGTCTGTCTGTCCTGCACTCTCTCTCTGTTTCTTTCTCTCTGATTGTGGAATAAAAGTATGAACATGTGTTTATAAGTTACACTTGTGTTTGAATCCTGCAGCTTATCACACATTTGATTTCCATGTGTGACAACTGCAAGTGTCCAGAGTGAGGACAGACTGAGGGACCCACTGCTGCACATCATCTGTGAGGCTTTGCACCCCTGATGATCCACCGAACTCAACAGTGTGTGAGGAAGAGGAGGAGGAAGAGCCAGCAGCAGCTGACAGATGGAGAGAATAGACAGACTGTTCCCTGTTTGTGAAGGACTGCTAGGAAAGTTTAACATAACTAATTGTCTGTCCTGAATCAGTCTTATTAGGTAATGTTCAAATAATTTTATCATTCCAGTGTTTTCAGTGTGGGAGAAAGTACTCAGGGCCTTCAAGTTACACACTATGAAAGGCAGCAACAAGTTTAATGTTCAGAAACCTAAAGTATGTATCAGCAGCAGAATGGAGCTAAAAATAAATGTTGGTTTCAGTTCTATGAAGCTTTGAGTATTTTGGATCAGTAGCTGCTGTGTTTGTTGCATCATATTGCTGTAATTGTTTATATGCTTTATATATTCTGAGCTAAGTTGATCTATAGTGTTACATCATATTCTATAAGGATGTTATGTGTTTGTAGACTTTCTGCCCAGTTTGACCCATTTAGCAGAAGTCAGCCTGTTTAAGGCTCTGATATCTATTCTGTGTGACTTACAGCAGTTATGACATGGTCTGATTTTCTCACCCAATAAAGGAATATTTCATATATCAGTCTACTCTTCATTTTATCAGAAACAGTTTTCACAGCTCGTACATTTTCTTTTTACACATATATGTAAGCATTGAGCCAAATTTAGTAATGCCAACATATTAAAAGAACAATATTTGTCTCTTATATATAATACATCTATATATACACTGTCACAGATACTTGTGTTTAAGTGAAGATTTAAGGTGATAGGAAATATAAATAAATGCAACTTGAATCTTTACTGAAGCTCAGTGTTTGGCACAGAGTTCATGTTCACTGCTGTAATAACTAATAATGATTAATATAATATTGGCCATATTATATTTACATTACCAAAGTGAGATGACTTTAGTCTCATGAACAACATTAGCTAATTGTTATTTACTAGCTAATCTTAAATGACTGTTCAGTACAAAAATGAAGCCCAACAATCATGTTTTACAGTCCCGTGGTCTCAGCCTCAGATACTTATCAAATCACACAAAGCTCATGTAGAAACAAATGTACAAAATATGTTCTCCTTCATTTCTGTCAAACAAAGCTGTATGAAACGTTTCCAGCTGTTAGTATCATGGTTGCTAGGCAACCTGGGCAGCGCGACGGAGGCTAGACCGTCCCATTTCACAAGCCTACAAGCCTCGCACTTCCGGCCTCAGCAGTCTTTGAGTGCGGCCCTTGAGGACCGTTAAGGCTGCGTACTTTAAGGCTGCAGACCCTGAATTGGGAAACAGTCCCTGAATTGGGATACAGCCATACATACATGTTTTGGTTCGTGCAACTGGTCCGTTCGGTTATTGTCTCCCCAGAAACATTTCCGTTGTCTTTTTTCCTATTTCCGTTGTGCTTTGTGTGCTTTTGCAGCATTTTTCTTTTTGCAGCATTTTTCTTTTTGCAGCGTTTTTCTTTTTGCAGCATTTTTCTTTTTGCAGCGTTTTTCTTTTTGCAGCATTTTTCTTTTTGCAGCCTTTTTCTTTTTGCAGCGTTTTTCTTTTTGCAGCATTTTTCTTTTTGCAGTTTTTCTTTTTGCAGCATTTTTTCTTTTTGCAGCATTTTTCTTTTTGCAAGTGTTTTCTGAAGTTGCAGTCCGTTTGGCCTCTCAGGGCCACCGTAGTATTACCTGTTGCCTGTGTCCTTGTCTTTTGGGAAAATACTTTACACAAGTAATGGCTCAAAGAGGATTCCTTTTTTTTACTGTGCTGCAATTGTTTACTGGATTATTTGTGCCATTAATTAGTGTCAACTAATTTTTATTCAATCTCCACACAGGATATGCTTGTGAAGATGGAATATGGGGGAGAGCAGAAGTGCGTTGAAGTTCCACAAAGGGATGAATGAAGGACATGCATATTGTATTGAAGAAATAAGTGATGAGAATGCTGTTATTTGCATTTACCATGTCAGACCTTTTGATAAACAAAATTCTAATGAAAGTGAGAACATGTACACTGTTACATCTTTCAGAAAATGTTTTGAAATTGTGGTGCACAGTTCAGAATAAATGTTTTTCAAAAACCATTGCATCTTTTTAGTAAATGTTTATTTCCAAAAGAAATTTCTAGAAGTTCAGAACAGTAAAATTCCCGCTTTTTAGAATGAATTAGAAGATAACTCTTACGTAGTTAAACTAAAATACTCTTTGAGAGTTAATATATAAACTCTTAACACCAAGTGTTAAATTATCAACTCCAGACAGATTTGGTGTTTAACACTAAATCAGAGTTAACGTACCAACTCTCCAAAAAGAGTTAAATTAACACTCTCTGGTGTGGACCCATATAGACACTTTAATAGTGTTGAAATCAAATCCGACAGTGTTAATTTGGACATGCTGGATTTGCTGTGTAGTGAGGGACCACTGTACAATTTTGAGGTTGTCTTCAAACACGTGCATTGTACTAGAAAAAAGTGTTTGAAGGATTAAAAATGTAAAAAGTAATGACTAGTTTATATTTATGAAAAAACCTTTATGCAGAAAAAGTAGCAAACAAACAAAAACATAACACATGGACACTTTTGCCACAAACAAGCTGAAGGGATGGATTTTTTTTTTTTAATAAACCCAGAGTGTTAAAAAAAACACTTAGAAACAAATTTATTTATCAGCAGCATGAATAGTAAAAAATACACAATTTCATTTTAGCTGTAAAAGTCGATTTAACTGAATTACGTGTTTCCGGTTAGTGTGGAGGTCGCAATATGGCGCTCCCCAGTGGCTGCAGCCAGATGCTCTTGAAACGAACCCTGACAGCCGAGTGCTCATCTTAGCTAGCTAGGTCTGAGGACCGAGCTAAGGACAGTAGTTACGGATTAGCTTACAAACATGTTTAACTTACCGAAAAAGTGCAGCGGGGTCTCGGGTCCTTCTGTCGGGTAGTCCAGTTTACTGAAGAACACCTCAGGCTGTCAGGTAAAAACACTCGGTCGTGTTTTCGTAAAGTAAACGCTGACCCCAATTTAACATCACGGCGGTAGGAATTAGAATCAAACTTATGGGAAAGGAGACCTCTTGGACATAAATCAGCGTGATGAGAACTATTGAAAACAAAAGAAAGAAACTTTTGAAAAAAATTATCTGAGGAGAATAAATTAATTTTAGTCTGACCCCAGTCCCATCCGCTAACATGGAGAAGGCGGGGTTTATGACCTATACTGCAGCCAGACACCAGGGGGCGATAGAGACGTTTTGGCTTCATTTTTGGGGCGCTGTCGCGTCGTCCATGTTTTCTACAGTCATTGGTCTGTAAGCCTGGAGGCCATTTGTTGAGTTTGCCATGGTCAGGCTGGAGTCATTTTCGAATTCTCTAAACATGAAGAAACAGTTTCATGCAGTGTGTTTGCAGCAGCTTCCTCGTGGTGTAACTGCAGTCAAATTTATTTTTCACCTTTATAGAGGTGACACATTTTAAAACTCGAGTCATCAGTCAGGAATTGATTGTTGTTTATAGTTAACCTGCCGAGTGTGGCCTCATTAAATCAGTTTTCAGCAGGGCCGTGCAGAGATGTTTGAGGGGTGGGTGCTCGACCCAGGCTGAAGAACAACAACACACATTCATCAAGACTCTAACATGAATCAGATCACACTGTATCACTGTCATCAGGTGTGTTTTACCTGGTTGGTACACTGTTGGAGGGCAGGCTGTGTTGATCTGAGGCCGAGTCCACAGGAGAGACGCGAGCTGTCAGACAATAACATGCAAAGGTTGGTGACAGCGCTCTGAAACATAAAGATTAGAAAACTGTGGGAAATAAACTGAAACTGGAATATTAGTAGGGATGGTCATGGTATACACACACACACACACAATCCAGTATACTGTATATACTCTAGCCACAAGTTTGCATCATGGTGCTGATCCAGAATCCTTCCCTTTATTCCTACTGCTGTAATAATAAAGTCATAAGAATAAAACAAATAAAGTGTTAAATATAAAACAGTTGAACATAGGCAGAAAGCTGATTAAATGTTTAAACTGTAGCGATCATGTGGCTGCTGTAAAATCAGCATTTTGTCATATTTGAAATATAAATCTAATATAAATTGTAATGTATTTTCTTTAAAAATAGTGTTTTTTTAATAGTTCATAATTATATTGATGAGGATATTAGATAGTTTTTAGTGTAATATAAGCCCCCCCCCCCGAAAGTCAGGGAAAGCCCTGTAACTTACTTTAAAACTAAATATGTTCCTGAGACATGACAGGCTTACCCAGTTAGCTAGCAGCTAATGACCCAGACACCTGTGCAGCTAATAAAAGGTAACAGGTAATGTTTGTCGCGCTGTTGCACACACAGCACGCTCATTTGAGTCAATTCGTCAGTGTCCACAACACAACGTGGCCATAATAAGCTGATACTGCTGTGTGCTATAGGCTACAGTGTTGACTGGTTTGTGTCGCACCAGTCTCCCAGTTCACAGCTCTACACCAATCAGGCAGTATGGAAATGCGCATGCTCTTTGCGAGCGCGTTCCCAGTTAACCAGTGTGCGCTGACGTCAAGGGTGATCATTGGTTAATGTTAGTCATGTGACTGATGCAAGCCAGATCCTTTTATTTAGTAACACTGTGATTAATAGTGAAATACTAATAGTATAATAATATAATAATAGAGGACACACTGTTGACCTACTGATCTCCAAGGGCCTGAGCATTTCAAAGGTTACTGTGTCTGATGTGGGCCTGTCTGACCATTAGGCTACTGTGTTTTTGTTGAAAGTAAAATTTCAGCCCACACAAATATGTCAGCATATTTAGCTGAAGTGTATTTTATTTGTGTTTAGTTCTTTTTAACTTGTAGTTCTAAATTGGGAGATTACTTTGGTTTTGAAATATAAAAATAAAATTATATCGTATTATTTTTCATCGCTCAAAATAAGCATCACACTGGCGGAAGCCGGTGTACCCGCCGAAACGCTGTGCATTTATCGAGACTTTCAACCCCAGGTGGGCCAGTTATGGATCTTCGGATCCACATTATGTCAGCAGCTGTTCTCCACCGTGAACTATGTTAAAAACAAACACCGCTCACGCCTCACAGATGACAGCTTACAGTCCTGCGTGAAGATGAAAGCCCCGTTTTGCAGACGCTGTGCGCAGAGGTTCAGGACCACAAGTCTCATTGTAAACATATCACGACAGACCCGACGATGTTTGCATGAACAAGCTTTTCAGCATCTCTTTATTGACCGCTTTTCACACACGGTTGCTGTACACATACAGCCGGCTGTAGCTTTGCAGCTCACAGCCCGACACACACCAACACAACAGCAGAGAGAGCACAGACTTTAAGGCGGCGAGGCGTGATTGCGGGTGCCGCTCAGGTGCGTCCGACTCCCATGCAGCGGCACTGCAGACCACGCCCCGCCACACACATTAACCAGGTAAAATACATATTTAGGCAGAATTTTGCAAATATCTATTTTTCATTTTTAGCAGCATAGTACTTTTTTCCAGTTACTTTTTAAAAGTCAGGTCAAGGCTCCAAAAGCACAAAGGCGATATGAGGGTGTCTCACAGCAGCTTTTGTCTGCTGGATCATTTTAGTTCAGCGTCTTTCCTTTGGTTATATTTCTTTAGGAGTTCAAAATGTGTTAATTACATAAATAAAAGGTAATTTTCTCTGTAGCACTTCATGGATTTAAGCAACACACCTTAGTTGCTCCGTGGATTCTTTTAAAAAGCAGTTAAAAACTTTTCTTTTCAAACAAGCCTTTTGTTGTACGTATTTTATATTCTTTACATTATTTACATTTGATCTTTTACATTGTGTATAATGTCTATTGATTGTATTGTTTATTTTAATATTTGTGTGTAGCGCTTTGTGACTGCCTGTCTGTGAAAAGCGCTTAATAAATTTTACTTACTTACTTAAGTTGTTCACACAAAGCATAAAGGTAAAAATAACAACATATACAGTGTTATCTTCACTTTAGATTTCAAAAAGTAGTTGCGGCTCCCAGTTTTCTTTTGCGTGGAAACCGGGTCCAAGTGGCTCTTTGGGTGTTAAAGGTTGCTGAGCCCTGCTTTACACGGATATGAACAGAACTGTTCACCCTGCGGTCCGCTGAGCGGCGCTGCAGTCTGTGGGCGGAGCTGAAAGCTGTGTTTCCGGTTCCGGCCTCCTAGTGTTTTGTTGTGTTGTTCGTCGTTCGTCGTTCTGTGGCAGCAGTTTAATTCTCCTCTTCCGCTCATTGTCGCTCTTTACCCGTTCACATGTTCCGCGCTCCAGACAGACATCAGCGGAGTCCCGGAGCTCCACGACCGGCGTCCGGCTGGGGCTTCCCCCGCTCCCCATACGGAGGCTCCTCGCGGGGCTACTCCCCCTACTCTCCGGGATCTCCAGGCTACTCTCCGGGTTCTAATCGAGGATACAGAGACGGATCTCCAGCCGGGTTCGGAAACGGTTCCGGGGGGTTCGGAGATTCTCCGGCCGCGTTCGGCAGCGGCTCGCGCGGTTTCGGGGGTCCGATGCGGCGCAGAGGGGACGGTTTCCGGCGGCCACAGTCCCTCAGTCCAACTTCAGCTCCGAACTTCAAGGTAAGGACAGCCTGATCGGTACAGATGATCCGTGAGTCATTCATAAGTCCGCCTGATCATTAATAAGATCGATTTCAGGTGACTCTTCTTTGTCTTGGGTGGGGGTCATGATCAGCAAGAGGTCGTCCACCCGAGGACAGGCGGAGGTTTCGGGGAGGGGGGGCGTCACTCTCACTGTAATCTCAGAGCAGAGAGAAGCAGATGTAGTGAGTGTTTAATAAATAGCTGTTACACCAAAACTTCCTGCAAATCTGACTCCGTTAGCGAGATTTGTCACGTGACCGAAGTTCTTCAAACAAACTGGGACATGTGAGAGACGTGTGTCTGTGACGTGTTTTAAACGTGTCATTGCTGTGTGTTTCAGTCTTCAGACGCGCCCGTGCAGAAATACTTCAGCCCGTCTATGATGCAGGATCCGTGGAAAAATCTGCAGCCCGTAACCAGCGTGGATGCCGCTGCTGCCAGGCAGATCACATGACTGGAAATACTACAAGTGGTGACCACATGACATCACCAGCAAGGATCAATAACTGATGAGACGAACTGAAGTTTTTAGTCAGATGTTTTAACCTTTTTAAAAACTGTTTTTAAACTGTTTGTGAAAAGAAGTTTTAAGTTTTTAAAATATAAAAAGTTTAAATTTTTCTTCAAATCGTCGTTTGTTCTTTAAGCTCTGAAAAGAAAAGGAAAAGGTGATCTGCATCGACTCTGTGCTCTGCATAATTTAAAATGACAAAAGTATGTATGCACATACAAGGAACTGGGCTCGGGTTATTTAAAGAACAACGAGCACGCACGATAGCGACAGCAGCAACACTGGGTGTGTAATGGCAAGAATATGCAGTATGTATGACAGTACAGGGGAGGCAATACTAAAAGCCAGGCAATATTACGTTAAGACTGAATTTAATTGTAGGAAAACTCACAGTAAACAGTCCAAACTATGCTTAAAATGAAACTGAGGGGTACGTGGACAAGTTCACATCTGCCTTATCAGAAGTCAATCAAAAACTACATTCATGAAAAATCAACTCTTCTGTTTAACATGAAAAATATGTAAACAATTTAACATTGAGCTCTTACTTATTGAGTACTTTGATTTTAAAATAATAATAAAAAAAATGCTCTCTGCAACTTAGAAATAAATCCAAATGAAACAGCTTGAAGGATTCATCCACGTAAACACAGCAACAACATAAAGTGCTAAAAACTACACATGCAGCCCTGCAGTGGAACACTTTGTGCAACCTGAAAAAGGGAATTTACTTATTAAATGTTACATGTTGGAGTGTTTTCTCAGTGCTTACCTTTCAGTTTCCACATTAGTGTGCAGAAATACAAGCTTGTCCACGTGCTCGGCTCTCAGGAATAGGGCAGGGCAATATGGAAAAAAATATTTATCACTAGATATATTTGAAAATTTGTGATAACAATATGACCAGTGTTGGGTAAGTTACTTTAAAATAGTAACTTAGTTACATTACTAGTTACTTCTCTCAAAAGTAACTCAGTTACTTCAAGTTACTCGTTACTTTCAAAGTAACTAGTTACTAGGGAAAGTAACTTTGGTTTTACTCAGAATTCTCTTGTTAATGTGTTGCTTCCATAACTTTGCCAGTCTTCTAGCTTGCTTACTTGCCACAGTGCACTGTGCCACCTACCAATAGAAAGGAAAAGATAATGTGCATATTTCCACGAGAGAAATCCCACGCCTGGACCGTCATTGACTGCTGCCATGATTCTAGCCTACGTCACAGCGTCATGTGCGCCTTTTACATCCAACACAAAAACTGCAGTCGTGGTGCTTTCGATTGTACTCAGAACTCGGAAATTCTGCCTTCTGAATAGGAAGATGTAGGTAACACCAGACTGCAGATGAGCTGCATACAGGGCTGGACTGGGACAGAAAATTCCCGGGCATTTTGACTAGAGACCGGCCCACCATTATAGGAAAAATCATAAAGCCTTTGAATGAAAACTAAACACTGTTGTGACAGTGATGTTCACTGTTCTTGATGGTATATATGCATCAATCTATCAATCGTTTGTTGTAAGATTCAGATAATTATTTTTTAAAAGCTAGACATTTTAAATGAGAATAAGAAAGAAAAGTATTTCTTTGTGCCCCCCTCTCCCTGTTAATGCCCTACCTGGCCCCCTGGCAACACTTTGCTAGACCCGCCCCTGCACAGTTACCAGCTGTCAGCTACTTAAAAAAGGATCCTGGTGTTATTTGTCTCTCAGAAACAGTTCATAACTTCCAACTCATTCATGTCACCTAAAAGGTAAACCTGTTTCTCCATCACCTGTTCAGCTCTGATGATTCAGTAAGGACATCTCCTGGTTTCATCTTCATGTTTCCCTCTCACCAGATAACCAAACCGATATCATGACCAGCAGCTTTACAGCTGTGGCTCCAGCAAACATCAGCTGATACTAGAAATTAATATTAAATAAATTCTAACAAAGCTGATCAAGCTTAAACGTGCTGCTGTTGTTTAGCGCGACATCCGCTGGTTTCCTCTTTCGGCGCAAAGTGAGCGATAAACAAACAAGAGAGCCGATCAGCTGATCATTGATCAGTTTCATGATTGAAGTAGAAACGGGAGAGGGAGGGGGAGAATGAAAGAAGAAGAGGCAGCTGTGCAGCAAAGACACAGAATAACTCCAGCTTTGTGTCTTTTTCATTGTAGCTGAATTACGGGACAAACTGTTCCTTTTCACCTCAATAAGAAACGCGTAATATTTTCTCTGAATACCAGACGGGACGGTTGGCAACTCTAATAACTTATGAACAAAATAAAGTTCAACATCATTAACTTCATAGCACCACCCAGCTGTATAGAAACTCCGTCATGCTAGCTAGCACGCAGTACGGAAAAAGTCAGACATAACGAAAATAAACTCCACCTAAACTTGGTTCATATCTGACCCAGAGAGACTGCAGGTCATAACTTCTTACCTGAAGTTCAGTTCACACTTGGACCGGCGGCCGCCTCGGGTCTCTTTTCCTTCTGCGTCCCCTTTCCTTCATCCACCTGCTGGCCTCCACCACTTGCTAATGTTACTGAATCTGTGGAAGCTCCGCGATAGCCACCACACGAAGTAACGAGTAACGACCCTATCTAAATCCCAGTAACGAGTAACGCGTTCCTGATTTTGGCATAATAACTAGTTACCGTGCTCGTTACCACAATAATAACGTAGTTACTGTAACGCGTTACTTAATAACGCGTTAGTCCCAACACTGAATATGACTGACGATATAATTGATGTGAGACAAAATAGATAAACAGACGCAGGAAGTTAACGTGTTGGCACCGTCATACGTGTTCCTGCAGAGCAGGGCTGTTTACCTGTTAGGTCACCACAGTAACCAGTGCCCATCAGCGTTTTAAATGAGCTGATTCAGTGTGTCGAACACCAAGCCAAACAGGAAGTCATCTGTGTAATGATAGTTGCTATTGTTGAAGCTACCCACAGTGGGCGCTCTGGAATCAATAAGATATACAGAATAGAAGAAGAAGTGATCGTGGTAGAAAGAATAATAAACAGCTAGCTGAAGCTAGCACCAGGAGCAATTCTTGATGTTTTATTCATAGAGGAATAAGAACATTACATGGTACCAGGAGACGGGTTAAGAATAAGAAGCAACGCAAAAAGATGGATGCAATAAAACCGCCAAGTCCGTTGAAACTGACTGGAAACGTGGATGCAAGTTGGAGGACTTTCAAACAGCAGTTCAAACTGTATATTGCAGCTGTCGGAGTGGATCGACGGGCAGATGACAGGAAAATAGCCATGCTGCTCACCATCGCCGGCACAGAAGCAATAGAGGTCTTCGACACTTTTGTGTTTGCTCAGCCCGAGGACAAAGATAACTTTGATGAAGTCATGAAGAAATTTGACAACCACTGTCTGTCAAAGAAAAATGAAACATACGAGAGATACGTCTTTCGCTCACGCTTACAGCATCAGGGTGAGTCATTTGATACTTTTCTCACAGACCTCAAGATCAAAGCTCAGTCCTGCAATTTTGGTGACCTCAGAGACTCTATGATACGAGATCAAATAGTGTTTGGAACTAATGAGAAGAAGCTCCGAGAGAAACTGTTGAGAGAAACAGAACTAACGCTGGAAAGTGCTATAAAGATAAGTCAAGCCAGTGAGCTAGCACGACAACATGTACTGACGTTTAGAGAGCCTGTTCAAGGAGCAGCGCAACAAGAAAATGAGGCAGTGAATGCAGTGTCGATTAAAAGAAAGCCATGGAGTAAATTCAAAAACAACGACAGCAAAAACAGAACGTGTGACAATGAAATGTTCACTTGCAAGAGATGTGGAGAGAAACACAGACCAAAACAATGTCCCGCATATGGAAAAAATGTGCAAAATGTAAAGGACAAAACCATTATGCAAAAATGTGTCTCTCCAAAAAGAAGGGACAAAAAGTACACACTGTGCAGGAAGACACAGATGACAGTGATGATCTAAGTGAAACATTTTTCATTAAGATGGTGTCACATGAAGAAGACGTCAATGCACAGTCTTCAAGACATAACACTGGCCAAAGTGTTAGTTCAGTCACAGATGATAAATGGACTGCTCCACTGTTAGTCAATGGGACATTGGTAACATTTAAAATTGACACAGGGGCCAAAGCTAACTTGATCAACGAGAAGGATTCAAGGCACTGACTGAGAAGCCTAGAAGATTTACAGAGAAAGTCATGCCGCTGAGGGCCTACAATAACCAGCCAATACAAACAAAAGGAGGATGCAGACTTAAAGTGACAGCAAAAGGCAAACAGCATAACATTTTGTTCACCATCGTACCTGATGGACACGAGTCACTTTTAGGAGATAAAACATCTGAGGACTTGGGACTAGTAAAGAGGATCTATCAGATTAATACTGACACCATGAAAGAAGCCAAACAAGGCAAAAGACTGGAACACCAAGGGCATGAAGGAAGTTCAGACATTATCAGTAAATTTCCTTCAGTCTTCAAAGGACATGGAACATTCGCCTTACACCTACAAAATCCAGCTCAAGGATGATGCCGTGCCTGTGGTGCATGCCCCAAGGAGAGTGCCTGCTCCATTACGGACAAGTTTGAAAAAAGAGCTTGAAAGAATGACTCAAATGGGTGTCATTGAACGAGTGGAAGAGCCCACAGACTGGGTGAACTCTATCACTTGTGTCAAGAAAAAGAATACAGGTGCCTTAAGAGTCTGCCTTGATCCCAAAGATCTAAATGAAAATATAAAAGAGAGCATTATCAGATCCCTAAGAGAGAGGAAATAATGAGTGAAATGGCAGGAGCTACGTTTTTTAGCAAACTAAA
>NW_024583360.1:95691-97536 GCF_018398535.1 Haplochromis burtoni
AAGGGCTGGAAGGCACCAGAGTCTACATAGATGACCTCGTAGTCTGGGGAAATACAAGGCAACAACATGATGAAAGGCTGGAGAAACTTTTGTGGAGAGTTAACAAGAATGGACTTAAACTGAATAGAGACAAGTGCCTCTTTGGTGTTTCAGAGATGACCTTCCTGGGAGATAAGGTTACAAGTGAAGGGGTGGAACCTGATCAGTCAAAGGTACAAGCCATATTGGATATGCCAGCACCCACTGACAAAAAAGGTGTCTTGCGAGCAATGGGGATGATCAACTTTCTGGGTAAGTTCATTCCTAATCTTACCTCCAAGACAGCATGCCTAAGGGAGCTGCTACAGCACAACACAGTGTTCGAGTGGACGGCCCGGCATGAGAAAGAGTGGAAACAATTGAAGGAAACTGTAACTACAGAGCCGGTCCTGACATTCTTTGATCCATCAAAGCCAACAAAAATTTCAACAGATGCCTCAAAAGATGGCTTGGGAGCAGTTCTGCTCCAAAGGAACAAAGACAAGTGGCAACCTGTAGCATATGCGTCCAGATCTATGACAGAAACTGAACAACGCTATGCTCAAATTGAAAAAGAGACTTTGGGCTTAGTGTTTGGGTGTGGAAAATTTCACAGCTATGTATATGGATTACCAACCTTTACAGCAGAGACTGATCACAAACCTCTCATCTCGATCAGAAAAAAGAACCTCAACAACATGTCACCCAGAATTCAGCGCATGATGATGGTGTTGCAGCGCTATGATTTTGAGCTGATCTACACGCCTGGGAAATATATCGTACTCGCGGATGCATTATCCCGAGCGCCAGCACCAAGTGGTGACAGGTTAGTCAGCGCTACAGCCGAGGAGGCTGAAACACATGTAAACATGGTAACTGCCTCACTCCCAGCATCAGATGTCATGTTGCAACAAATTGTACAGGAGACGACAAAAGATCCAGTGCTGCAGAAAGTATCACACCTTATACAGAATGGGTGGTCAAAAGGAGTCTGTCCAGGGTTCTACTCTGTGCGAGCTGATTTATGCATGGCTAATGGGCTGGTGCTGAGACAAAACCAGATTGTCATTCCGCAATCCATGCGGAAAGACATGCTTCAGCGTATCCATGAAGGACATCTTGGAGTGGAGAAATGTAAAAGGAGAGCGAGAGAAGCAGTTTACTGGCCAGGCATCAACAGGGATATTGAAGAGATGATACAGAAATGTGAAACATGTCTCAAACATCACTACAAACAAACAAAAGAGCCAATGCTGGCAGCAGATCTACCCACTGCACCATGGCAAAAGGTAAGCATCTGCAAGGCATCTGGAACCGCTTCAGGAAAGAGATGTTGTGAGGATTGCAGGTCCAGATTTCTGGGACAAAAAGGCAACTGTTCTTAGCGAAGTAGGGCCCAGATCGTTTGCTGTTCAGACAGAGAATGGAAAAGTGTTAAGAAGAAACCGGAGAAGTCTGTTAAAGACACAGGATGTTAAACATCAGGACACAGAGACTGGAACTGAACAACGAGGTGCTAACCCTGTTGAGCACCACAGTGAACCTCCTTCACCTTCCCCAATGTCTGAGATACTGAGAAGGTCCGTACGTACAGAGAGGCTCATAGAACAAGTGTGAACTGTTGTGGTAAAGAATTGTTAGAAAATAATAATAATAAATCACAAGTAAATAACGGATAATAATTCATTTAGAATAGTAATTGTTCACACTTACTTGAGACCTACTGAGTTATGTGTTATTGACTGTTTAAGTTGTCAAAGGTGAAGAGTTCTAATGTGCTTGAGGGCTGTATGGGATTCATTTGGTTCATGCTGGAAGATGTAAGGT
>NW_024583361.1:0-12141 GCF_018398535.1 Haplochromis burtoni
GCCGCGTTCGTCATACCGGTTGTTGGTGCTTTATAGTCCGTTATTGTCCTTAGTCCCCGCCAAATGTTGGCTACTGAAGGCTCCATTGGTCCCACATCCTCTTCATGTAACCCCTTCTGCTGGGGTTACTTGCAAAAACTCCTTATTCTCATCCCTTTTCCATTTATGCTTTCTTTTTCCAGTAGCCGACTTCTCAGTGTATCCTAGTTCCTCAACAACTGTGACATCCGGTATAGCTTCAGTTATGTATCCCTTGCACGTTACTGACATCTGAACAGAATTTCATGTGAAAAGTGCCTTTCGAAATTTATTTACTCCTTTATTTCCCCATAAATTTAGCCACATTAGTAGTGAAATGCATTTGTGGGTTTAGGAGCAGAGTTGACTTGGTTGCACCCATGAAAAACTTACTCAATCTTCTCTGCCAATGCCAAACAGCTTTTTCTGCTACTGCTACTGTTCACTTGATGTAGCGCAGCTAGAAACTGGCAAAGTAAACTAGTGACTGAGTAAATTATTAACAAATAAATTGTTCTTTGACCATTTTTCTTTCTTCTTTTTCCATGTTTTTAATCTAGGAACGGAGACCTGGTCTAACAGCACTGTGTGCAGATCCATTTACCACCCCCATCATAATGGCAGCAGTGTAAGTGATATAAACACAATGAACCACTTACACATTATAGAAAATCTTGTTGTTTTCATGCTAAACCTAAAGACTCTGGGAGTACTTCATTCATTTAGTATTTATGTGTAAACCAACAGTCAAAGTGCATCTATAAATTCATCAATATATACGACACTCGGGTTTTTGCAGTCTTTAGCAGTAGAGCCACTGTGCCTCTTATTAGTGGTAGTTTAGCTAACAGCTCTGACATCAGGGAAACACTGGTTTTCTTTTCCACAAAGAGAATCAACTTAAACTCTGTCACCATGGTAGCTGACTCAGACCTAACCCCCTTCTTGGCAGATTTTCTTCAACAAACTCTGAGTTTCTCTTTTAACGCTTACCTTCCTGCTGCACCTGAACCAGCTGACTGGCTCTCCCATTCATTAAAATGTTATCAAAGAGGAGAGAATTAATTTGAAAAATTTAAAAGATTTTATAAAGATTAAAATCCCAGTTTACTATTCTTTTGTACTTTTTTTGTGAGCCACATTATTGTGATGATTGTGATGTCACAATGGCAGCATGACCTACTAATTAACAAGTAACAGGTAATTTATGTACAAAGAGGCAGCCAGATCAACTTAGTAAAAAACAGCATTCTGTCGAGAGAATGTGAATTGGTGGCTCAAAAACCCTGAGGAGAGAGCCTGAGGGAGAATGCTGCTAACCAAAATATTCCAGGGTGATCTCAGGTTTCACATTAGTGTTTCACTGTGAAAACAGAGGCAATTCTGATAAATGAGAGGAGGCTAATGGAGAATCAATATGCTTTTGATATAATAAATAACTCTTTTTTTTTTTTTTTTTTTTTTTTTTGCCTGTCCCGTTTGGTTCTTTTGCCATCAGAATTATTGTCTAAATAACTCTTCTGATAGAAATCACAGAGCACTATATAGTTCTGAGAATTACGACTAAGATTTATCCAGAGGAGAGCTAATGTATTAGATACTGAAATCTGTGTGGACCAGCTTATCTATACACCATGCAGAAGAACACAAAACATTATTTACTATAAGATCACAAGATGTTCCAATTATTATGTTACTGTAGCATGTGAATCTGTGTGTGCATTTATTTTAAATGGCACAAGTTGCTCACTGTGTGCGCACTGATAAGAAAAAGAAGCTCACTTAAATTCATTTCTGCTCTGTTTCATGGAAACAGTAATACCTAGGAGCAATTAGCGGAGTTTGCCTCTAAACCCTCAGTGCGATGACTGTGAAGAGTTTTTAGGACAGAGGTTTAGGTGCTGCAATAACAGTTTTGAGCATCCATGCAAAGTCCCAATTGAACACTCGTTCTAAAAAACATCTTTCCCTCCAATAAAACCCTTTCTTAGTAGAAACTATTACAATCGCAGCACACAGAAGGTGGGATTTTTTGCAGCATTAGATCTTATGCAATTTGCAGTTAACTGTCTTCCACCTATTTTGTAAATTCACATTTGTGTGACTCATTTAAATATTCTTCTCCTGAAGTTGAATATCTTACAAATTCACGTGTGAAAAGGCAAGCTGCAAAAATACTCTTCCTCTGTTCACAACAGTTACAAAACTAACTTTGTACCTCTTTTGTAAATCCACCAATTTTTTAATGTCAAAACAAGGCTTTCTGCTGCTGCAGACATTAGTAACTCTGGCCCTAAATGTTCCTTCTTTAAAATTCCAGCCTTTTTAATGACATAACACAGTCTGTTCTCATTTATAAAACAACAGTGTTAGAAAACATTGTGGTGAAGTAAGATACATGTTTTGTAATCCATCTTCTGCACATTGTAGTTTCAACACTCTTTCAATTCTCTCCTTATCAGTTCCACTAATGACTTTTCCAGGCAAGGTGGTTATGAATAGGAGATAGGACTTTTGGAACCACCAAGTATGAACATATTTAGATATGATTGAAAAAAGAAAAAAAAGCATTTAGAGATTAAGCTCTTGACCCTTAAACCGGAATTCAATTTTATGAGAATGAGATAAAGGAGGATAAATCTGACTAATGTTTTGTTGGTCTTACTCAACACAATCTACACAGACATTTGTTCAAACCTGCATCACATTTAACACATACAGAAGTATTTAGCAATATTTTTCAGGATGTAGATTAAATGTTGTCAGCCAGACACGTGTAAACTAAACCCCATACTTTTTCTAGACCTAACCATATAGTTTTCGACT
Source organism: Haplochromis burtoni (assembly GCF_018398535.1). Lineage (NCBI taxonomy): Eukaryota > Metazoa > Chordata > Actinopteri > Cichliformes > Cichlidae > Haplochromis > Haplochromis burtoni. The sequence goes on from NW_024583361.1 coordinate 2,845, forward strand.
TAAACATGAAAATACAAGTAAATATAAATCAGTGTTTGGCAATTTTATGTAAACGTCATGGCTGCGTGAGGATTATCAGTGATCACCCAAACGCAGGTACTGGCCTAGATACCAAGAGAGAGCTTTATTTATGAAAATGTATATAGAAACTAAGGAATAACCTAAACTAGAAAAATCTAACAAAAGAGTTTGAAACCTAAACTCACAGGAACACATGCAGGGAGAAACGTACAGAGGTTACACAGAGAGACAACACAGAGAGACTCGGGGACAAAACACAGACTGAGTCCAAAAACAAAACATCCACAAAAAACACTGGAGCTCAGGGAGCAGTCCATAAATATTTCAGAAGGCCGGCAGCACCACAGCCCAACACAGGGTAACTCAGGGGGCCAACCACGCGGAAGGCAGTGTCGGCACTGGCAAAATAAATGTGGAGGCTGGTCGCATGGAAGGCAGCAGCGGCGACACAGTTCAGGAGGCTGGCCTCATGGAATATGGCAGTGATGGAGAAGATCCGAAGTCTGTGTGCGCCAGCGAAGAGGTCCAGTCAGCGGCCTGGACAAGGTTAAGCAGGCTTAGCCGGATGTGAACGAGGCTGTGGTTTGGCAACTGCTGGACCAGATGTGGCAGGTCCGGACAAGGCAGGACCAGACGGCGGCGTGGCAGCCGCAGACGATGGAGCAGGTGGTGGCATTGCAGTTTCCAGTCAGAGTGGGAAACGCATACTGCCGCGATCTGACAACAGGATGTTGGACTGCAAGCACTGTGGCCTGAAGCACATGCCCAAAAAGTGTCCAGCCTATGGTAAAATATGTCGACCAATCAAAAAATGATAAGAAGAAGCAAGAAGTAACTAGTAACTATAATTAATTACTTTTTCAAAGTAACTTACCCAGCACTGGTATTGATCAGTGGCTGTTATTGTAAGTTAACATAGTTTCATGCCATACCACAAGGTGGCACTATCGCTGTTAACATGGGCATGACAGCTAAGAAGTGGTGAGATACTCATGTTCTTCCGGCTAGCTAAGAATGCATAATAAAAGTATGTTGCAGATAATGTAGGGGCTCTTTCTTCATAAATAAGGAGACAAACAAAACACCAGAGACAGAGCTAAGGGCTGCTGAACAGGCTGGGCAGCTGACTGAGCTACAGACTGGAGGGGTGGTTGTCGTGAAAGAGGGACTGGAACTCTGACAGCAAGAGGAGCAGGCTCAAAAAAACATTTCTTCTAGTTTAGTTCTCTGCTTAGAGTGAACAGATGAAGTAGAAAAACCACTGTTAATGTTATCCTCTGCCACAAAAGGCACAGCCCCAGAATAAAAAGTCCCAAAGTCTGAAAAACACAGAGAGACGGTGCGTAGTACAAGTGTTTGGTCTGGAGGAGGGGAGACTTCATCAGAAAGAAACTCACCACAGCCTGCTGCTCTGAAGTCCCAAAAGCTGGCTGTGGAGGGTTAGGGTGCTTGTTGCCGTTTTCTCCTTGGAGGTGGCTGCGACGGTCCGGGTGGCTCCACGTCCGGCAGGCCGGGCCACAAATCCTCCGCCGCGCCAGGCAGGCGAGTTGTAGTGGCTGGTGTGTGAAGGTGAAGCTCGCTGAGGATAAAATCGTGTACGAGCAGGTGAAGCGAGCTCAGCAACCAGGGGAGACCGGAAACCAGTCATTGTAGATGGGTCTCTACAGTGCAATGAAACTCCCTCCCCGAATAATTTAGCCACAGATCGATTAATTTCTCCACAGAATAAACAATGTCTTGACGGAGCTCCTCGGACGGATCGAGTGCCGCTGGGTCCATGATGGCTGGTCCGTACTGTCACGGCTGTCGCAGCAGACGTGTGGAGATTAAGAGTGAGGACTCAAATGCCGGCACTGGCTTAGATGCGAAGAGTGAGCTTTATTTATATGAGGTGAAAATATAGATAGAAATGAAGAAATAACCTAAACTGGAAAACTCCAACAAAAAGAATCTTATTCACATAAGACATGGACCTTCAAAGTAAAACAGGAAACATAAGACAGGAATGCGAACACACACACAGGGAAGGCATACAAACAAAACCCAAGATGGAAATCAGGAGACAATAAAGAACTTAGGGAGCAAGAAATACAGAAACCAAACAACAGAAACACCAAGTCAAAGAATACAACACATAAACCAAAACCACTGGGTCACCCAGGTACCCTAACAGTAAATTCTTTTATGTAGGGGAATTTATTTCCATCATTGGAATGACAGTTTTTAAATGAAGGTTATGTGAATGGCTTTCTAGAAAACTTGATGTTTACATGAATCATTTGAAATATTTCTACATTACACACTCATACAAGAAGGGAAGTGTAGAAAGGGTTTAAAATAATGTTTAAATCAGCTTATCAACTTTTTCTACAGAAACCGTAACACCTCATCAAAGTATGAAGATATCATCAAAACAAGTGTTTGGATCCCTTCAGGATATCCTGTTGTCTACCAGCTGACAACAAAGATGGAGACCATTGGAAATGAAAGAAGAGTTACCTTTGGTAAAAAAAATGTGAACAAGATAAATAAAACCATCTTACTGGTGGGAGAAACAGGAGCAGGAAAATCTACTCTGATCAACGCTCTGCTCAACTACACCATGGGAGTGAAGTGGGAGGATGAAGTCTGGTTTCAGATTGTAGAGGAGAAGAAGGACAAAAAACAGACAGAAAGTCAGACATCAGATGTGATGGTGTACGAGATCTTTGGTTTTGAAGATGAAACTCTGCCCTACTCCCTGACCATCATCGATACTCCTGGATATGGAAACACCAGAGAAACTAAACAAGATGACATCATCAGTCAAAGATTATTGGACTTGTTTCGATCAGAGGATGGAGTCCATGAAGTTCATGCAGTGGGTCTGGTGATGAAGGCGACAGATAATCGACTGACTAACCGACTCAGGTACATCTTTGATTCAATGATGTCTCTGTTTGGAAAAGACCTAGAGAAAAACATTGTAGCTCTGATCACAAACTCAAATGGAAGAAAACCAACAATTCCTCTTAAAGCTATTGAAGAAACAAATATTAAATGTGCCAAAGATGAGAATAATAAGTCTGTTTACTTCCTGTTTGATAACTGCCAGCATGAAGACCGAACAGAGGAAGCAGAACACTTGGAACATGCTAATAAATTAACAATGACAGGAATCAGAGAGTTCACAGCCTTTCTGGAGGAAGTTGCACCTAGAAAAGTGATATTAACTTCAGATGTTCTGAAAGAACGAATCAGACTAAAAGCCTCCATCCAAAATCTGCAAGAGAGGGTCAAACTGACTGAATTGAAACAGACAGAAATCAAACAGACTCAAGAAGTTCTGAAAAAACACGAAGAAGAGAAATTCATTGTAGAGATTGATGAGGCCTATAAAGTTAAAGAACCTATCAATGGTGGGATGTGGTTGATTTTTTTTTATAATGGCGCTGTATGTTGTACAGTCTGTGAAGAGACCTGTCACTATCCTGGATGCAATGTGGCCTGGTATCCTTCACACTGTGAAGTGATTAAAAATGGCCGCTGCACTGTTTGCACCAACAAGTGTCTTGTGTCCACACATGTGAAAGAAAAGTGGAGATATGTGGTCAAGACAAGGAAAGTTAAGAAAACCATAGAAGAAATGACAAAGAAGTATGAAACGAATAAGACTGAAAATCAGAAGAAATCAAGCCTTTTGAAAAATCTTGAAAATGAAATGAACAAACTGACAGCAGAGAAGTCACGGTTCCTGGATGAGTCCTACCAACATGTTGTCAGACTGGTGCAGATCGCTCTGAAGGCTGATTCAGCGTCCACTATTGTCCACTTGGACTTCCTGATTGAGAAGATGGAGGAGAAAGGAGACACAGAGAAGGTCCAGAAACTGGAGGAGATGAGAAGCAGAGTGGATGAAGGAACGAGAGGAGCAGCTCGACACATGACAGATAGATGACATGTGATATATGGGTTTTAACCTCACTCTTATGGTCATTATAATATTTATATAGAGTGGCAGCCTTTATTCTGTTTTCACGTGAGTTCTTATAAACAAAGTCATCAAGCGGAACTTCCCCCACAATAAAAAGAACAAAAAAAACTGGTTTACATGCAACTTGTTTCACAGTCCAGGTATAAGCATGAATGTAGTTGATTCTTGCCCATTATATCCTTAAAGTGATGGAGCCATATGGTAAATGGTAATGGCCTGCATTTGTATAGCGCTTTTCTAGTCCATAGGACCCCAAAGCGCTTTACACTACATTCAGTCATCCACACATTCACACACTGGCGATAGCAAGCTACATTGTCAGTGCCTCTGTCAGCCTTCTGATTAGTGGCTGATCCGCTCTGCCACCTGAGCTACAGCCACCCATGTACAGAATGCCATCTATATGAACTGTTATTTGTTGTTTTCAACTTTTAAAGTTAATCTGGACGTTTAAATTTTTCTTATTTTGCATCTGAGGATCCTTCCATTATGTTAACTTTTATTACAAGTACGGTCAGAAGTATTTCATACACGTTGCATATCTGTGCTTATTTTGAGTTGATGTTCGGTTCATTAAGGGTCTTAAGCTTCACTGGCGTCACTGTCCAGGTGATACATGCTGAGGGAAACTAGAACATAGAAGGATGATTGCATACATGCTTACAGTACATATAATACATATAATCTAGGAATAGGCCTGAGCAGAGGCCCAAATGTTTCCAGCTACTTGTTGCAAACCTGTTGCATTTTATTCTACTTGACAACAGATGAGCAGAGTCAATAATTAGCCTCAGAGACCCTGGGGGCTTAAGATTATTACTAAACCGTGATTTTGTTTGTGAGGGTGTCTCATGACAATGACGTAGGCGTGTGCAACATTCGTGGCAACAGCTGTGAGCAGATCAACAATGGATAATATATCGAGTGCGGAGAGAGTATGAGCTCCCAAGCATAAGAATCCTAACGTCTTCAGATTCTCATGTTTTTTAAAGTACATGGTTAAAATGAACTTGTCTGGAATTTCTGAGCCATTTTGTGAGAGGATTACAAAGCACAATTTTCTACAGTAGATACACACAGAATACCATCAATGTGATGACCAGTGCTCTGCTGAGTGCATTATTAGTTGTTTTGTGCTTAAAAACATATCTGCAGCAGGTGTACAGCCTGAACAGTGGTCTATGCATAGCTTAATGAGTTACAAATACAAAACACTGGCAGTGCAGACTAAAAGTTTTACAGTCAAACCGCCAACCTTCCGATGACAAGACGAACTGCCAACTCTTGAGCCACGATCACTTGCTGTCATGGTCCTGTCTTTGACCCACAGCTTTAAGTGTTGAACAATTAACTTAAATATTTTAAACTTGTTTTTCTGTTTGAGTTTAGCATTTATATTTTGATTCCTTATGATTGAGTCTAGCCTTCCCACTTTTAAATTTGTCTGTGAAGCCCTTATCTCTGTTAGTGATTCTCTGATACTTACTGTTTATTTTTGCAGTCACTTACCACCCTTTTATCATCCCTTTATTTTTTTTTTATAGTTTATTATTTTAGCTATGTCTTTTTAGCCTTTTGTACATTCTACCTAATTACCTTCTGTATATTTTTCAAACCTTAGTTTGCCCTAGGTCCTTGTAAGGTCATGTGTTCTATCTTTCTTTGCACCTGTTTTTTTCTCTTGTGTTTTTAGATTTTGTTATTTTAATTAATAATATTTTAATTAATTAATTCAGATCTACACCACCCAAAATAAAGGGTTGCTTTCTGTTTACTTCTGTGTGCCTATGCGTCGGTATTTTGTTCCTTTCTACATGTTTTTTATGATGCCTTTTGCTGAGTAGGTGAGGGTGGAGAAACTAGTCACGTCAGATGTTAGCACCAGCTAGCACTAGCTCAGAGATGAAACTGACAGCATTTGAATATGGCATATTTATTTGGAAAACCTTCAGATCATTTAATGCTAGGTCTCCACTCTCGAAGGTGTTGGCTAGAGCATGTACTAATTGCACTCACTAAAGTGGCCCTCAGTCCAATATACAGAAAGGGGCACCACCATGTGGCATCAGTCAGAACTGCAGCATATTCACATTTTATTAGTCCTTTATTTATCCAGGTAAAAAAAATCTCATTGAGATTAAAAATCTAATTTCCAAGAGAGATCTGGCATCATGGCAACAAAAGTCCAAATATACATACCACATAAGGATATAACATTTAAAACAAATAAACATGTGTAAAATATACAATAACAGATCAAATACAAAAAGAGTACATTAAAAACAATCACACTGAGTAAAAGAGCTGTTCTCTCATTCCTTTAAGACAGACTTAAACTCTCCCAAGGTAACCAATTCTGATGATTTCAGTTCCTTCTGCAGGTTATTCCAGGAAGCAGGGGCAGCGTATTTAAAAGCCTTTTTCCCCAAATCTGTTCTGACTTTTGGGACAATCAATTACATGGTGAGAATGAAGGCTGTATTGGTTGTGGTTTTTACACATATAAACACATGAATAAGATGGAACCAGCCCAAGGAGAGATTTATAGATAAAGATCAACCTATGGGAGAGTCTGCGAATATGCAAAGATGGACATTTAGCAGCAGCATACAAAGAACAATGATGTACACGACTTCCATAGCCAGTAATAAAACGTAAAGCACAATGGTACACAGTATCCAACCTCTTTAGGTAGTGGGCAGGTGTATCCATAAAAAGCAGGTCACCATAATCCAATGAAGGTAAATAAGTTGCATGATCCACAGCTTGTTAAAACTTGCATTAAATCTGTTATGTATTTCCAAGTAATGGATGATTCACTTCAAGGGACAAGGACTTTGCTTTTAGATGTGGCATGCAATTCAGTTTTGTTTTATATAATGATGCTGTGTTGGTCATAAAGCATAAATGTTTGAGAAATATTATTAAGTGTAGTTCAAAACATCCACATCACCCTAATTTCGTCAGGTGGCTTACTTGCTGCTTCTTCACAGCTTGCCTTTATCAACGCAAGTTATTGAACACACGGCATTATTGAGATGTGTCAAAGCAAAAGTGGAAGTTGGTGATTTAAAGGTTTAAGTGACTAATAAAGCCTCACTTTGCCCGTCACTGGTTTAATATCTATCTTGATCATGGTGTTGCTCGTCCAGATGAGTCCAGGAAACTTCAACCTGCGCAGTGCTGAGAACAGCTGTAATTGGCTCATGCAGGGTCTGTGACTGATTTAGGGAGTTTAATCTACCTTTGAATTTTAAATAGCACTCAGTCATTTAATTGTCGGAAACAAAAGTCATCAACATGTGCAGCCCTATCCAGAATATATTAATCAGAATCAGAATCAATTAATCATAACTGACTCATGATTGTAATGGAATGTCTACACATTTAATTTAAGTCTACGCAGTAAGACAAGAGGGGAGAGTTAAATTTAAACATAAAATACAAGAAACAAATAACTAACAAAATAACAAGACATAAGTAACCTAAACTGAAACAGGCAAATGCAATAATAGATGTCAGATAAGGGGAGAAAGCTTCATTCAGATTGTAGAAATGTGAAGCTGTGGAAACGTTGTTCTGTTTACATGCAAGTGCAATAAAAATATTTCTGTCACTAAAAACATGAATAACTGTGATTTTAATGTTGGAAATACATGCAACACTAAATTTGGAAACAATTAGTGTTGCAAATTTTTTTTTTAAATAAAATACTTTGAAATTGAATCATACTTATAGGTTCGCTTTCAGATGATGGTAATATATAGACTGAGAAAATATGAACTTTTTTTTTTTTACAGGAGCTCATCAAAATATGAAGATATCATCAAAACAAGTGTTTGGATCCCTTCAGGATATCCTGTTGTCTACCAGCTGACAACAAAGATGGAGACCATTGGAAATGAAAGAAGAGTTACCTTTGGTAAAAAAAATGTGAACAAGATAAATAAAACCATCTTACTGGTGGGAGAAACAGGAGCAGGAAAATCTACTCTGATCAACGCTCTGCTCAACTACACCATGGGAGTGAAGTGGGAGGATGGAGTCTGGTTTCAGATTGTAGAGGAGAAGAAGGACAAAAAACAGACAGAAAGTCAGACATCAGATGTGATGGTGTACGAGATCTTTGGTTTTGAAGATGAAACTCTGCCCTACTCCCTGACCATCATCGATACTCCTGGATTTGGAAACACCAGAGAAATTAAATATGATGACATCATCTTTCAAAGATTATTTGACTTGTTTCGATCAGAGGATGGAGTCCATGAAGTTCATGCAGTGGGTCTGGTGATGAAGGCGACAGATAATCGGATGAGTGATCAACTAATATATGTGTTTGATTCAGTGATGTCTCTGTTTGGAAAAGATCTGGAGGAAAAGATTGTAGCTCTGATCACACACTCAAATGGCAGAAGACCAAGAAGTGCCCTCCAAGCTCTTGAAGCTGCAAACATTAAATGTGCCAAAAATGAGGAGAATCAGCCTGTTTACTTCCTGTTTGATAACTGCCAGCAGGAAGACCGAAAAGAGGAAGAAAAATTCTTAAAAGGTGCTCATCAAAGATCAGATACAGGAATCAGAGAGTTCAAAGCCTTTCTGGACAAAACTTCAGCTCAAAAAGTGATTATAACTTCAGATGTTCTGAATGAACGAATCAGACTAACAGAATGCATCAAAAACCTGAAAGAGACAATCAAACTGATAGAACAGAAACAGACAGAAATTAAACAGACTGAAGAAGATCTGAAGACACATGAAGAAGAGATGAAGGCGAATAAAGAGTTTACTGTAGAAGTTGATGAGGAGTACAAAGATAAAGAACATTCTTGGAATTTTTTAAATATTTTTAACTCTGAAAAATATATCTGCTGTACTGTCTGTGAGAATAACTGTTTACAAAGCAACAAAAAACTTGAAGACTGTGAGGTCATAGAAGATGGCTGCTGTACTGTTTGTACCAACAAGTGTCCTGTATCAAAACATGTGAAAGAAAACTGGAGATATGTGACCAAGAAAAGGAGAGTTCAGAAGACTAATGAAGAAATGAAAGAGCGGTATGAGGAGAACAAAATAAAGTTTGACAATAAGTTCAAACATTTGGAAAATCTTAAAACAGAAATGAACCAGCTGACAGCAGAGAAGTCACGGTTCCTGGATGAGTCCTACCAACATGTTGTCAAACTGGAGGAAATCGCTCTGAAAGCTGATTCAGCGTCCACTATTGTCCACTTGGACTTCCTGATTGAGAAGATGAAGCAGAAAGGAGACACAGAGAAGGTCCAGAAACTGGAGGAGATGAGAAG
>NW_024583361.1:36240-47154 GCF_018398535.1 Haplochromis burtoni
TTAAGTATACTGGGTGGTTAGTGCTCCGTTTGTTTGCTACGGTGTCAAAGATATTGCACTTTTATTTAATAGGTCATTGAGAGTTGAAGAGCCCCCTCCCAGCAAAACGACAACAGCCAAAAATAGGCCAAAACATGCCACAAAATGCTCTGCTTGGTTAGTGCTTGTTTGTGCCGTTAAAATTAACATTTGTGCTGCTACGGTTAACCAGTTATTAATGTTTTACTTTTTCGCGGTGACGTCAAGGGCGTCAAGCACGCTCCCCGTGCTTACGGGCGCGAGTGAGCGTCCGGGTGATGTAGACGTCGTAGGAAACGCTCGCTCGCACCCGAGCATTTTGTGGCATGTTTTGACCTATTTTGGGCCATTTTCGTGTTGCTTGGGGGGGGGGTGAACTCTGAATGACCTATTAAATAAAAGTGTAATATCTTTGACACCTAGCGATACAAACATGATTTTACCAGCACAGAACGGAGCACTAACCACCCAGTATACTTGATTTATTTTTGGGGGCAAGTGGGGGTCACCTTCAGGGTCACGTTCACAGACTGGGCTGCTCCGGTATATAATGGTAAACGTGCTCACAGGAACAGATTTATGAAATGAGTAATAGAAATTTAACTTGTATTATTAATACATTTTAAAAGAAACAGGATTGTTCTTAAGTTTAGACCATCTCTGTGCTACCCCTTTGCATGTGTCTCACTGTACACGATTCATTTTTTCTGGTTTTCTTTTTCTCTCAGGTTGCTGGTTGTGGAATTTGGAGCTGCGGAGATTTGAGCTGTGCTCCAAAAGTGCATGTTGAAGGTACCTAATGCTTGCATATTATTTACTTTTTCCTTAATACGCAATTTTACATTTTGAATTCTCTTATTTGGTCTTTTAGGTTATCACCACAGTTCCACTGCTGTCCACATTCATGAGCAGTCTTGACCAGTACTCTGACCAGTTGATGAAGATTCTACGAAAAAAAGGAGGGGAAACAGCGCGGCGGATCACAGCAGCGTTGTCTGCAATTTCACAGGTATTCTGTCTTTTTAAAATGTTCTGTAACTAATAGATTAGTTGCAGGTTGATCTCAGGTCTGGTTATTAACCTGTATTTTTAACTTTCTTGGGTCATTTTATGCTTGTTCTCTCCTGCGTTATACTTCTCATCTCGCTTTTGGCTTATATTCTGGACTTGGTCCTGACACAAAGCAGAACTAAGTAACTCATGCCCCTAGAGGCCATAAGTGCCGCTGCTGGCATTGTAGCTTTTTTCTTTTCTTTTTTTTGTTACTCATTAATTGTCCAAAGGAATAATTAGCTACACTGAGAAAAGACAAAGGCAGACAACATTTCACATTTCGCCACAACTCAGTGAACACAATAGATTATTTTTTTCACTCAAACTTGGTATAAATACTGCAAATGTGGTGGTAGCCCGCATACCTCATATTAACGTGACAGTGTGTAGTTTTTGTCATTAATTTTTGGAAATCTCTATCAAAATGTTTTTGATTCCTTTGAACAGCACTCCTATGCAACAACATCCTTTTTCGGGTGGTACACCACGCTAAAGCTGCATTTTCTCACGACCCAATGTATCGCAATCAGTGTAATTGGACTCATAACTTATAATCTTTATGGGAATGAATTGGTAAGCTTCTCATTCTCTAACACAAAATACTACTTGCTTGCAAAAAGCATGTTTAAAATTACTTAGAAACAATTATGAATTGGTTAAACAACAATAAAAATTGACTTAAGTTCTGTGGGGGTCTCTAAAAACTTCAAAAAAGTAATTGCCATGCATGTGTTGTTTTGTTTAGAGTTCCCGAATCGAAGTGAAGCGTGAATGCATCCTTAAAGCTGTGATTATATACCTGAATGAGAACCCTGAAAATCTCATCAAAGAGTACATGGTAAGTTTATTTTTAAAGGGATATTCCACCCCTCAGTAAAATTTTGACTGTCATAATTCCCAGAGTTTTGTAAGTTGAAAAATGTATTTTCTAAACAAGCCCAGGCATTCTCCTGTTCTGGCAGCAATCAGTTTTCTTTAAATTAGCTTACAACAATAAAGTGCATGGGAAATACTAGGATTTTGTTTCCATTCACTTACATTGTTTTATGCGAAACTAAAGAAAATGACCCTGGTCAGCAGAATATTGATAATATTATTAATGCATACTCCTTCTGCCCTCTGTCCATGTTTCATGTATCTTCTTCTTGGTCTTTATTTGGTGATAGTCTTAAATCCACATTTTTCTTTGGTCTGTTCTCCTCAGTCTCATTCAGGGATATGTGTAATTAGGGTAGTGTGGACCATTTTAACTAAAATGGAGTGAATAGATGATGCAATGACCAAAATACAACGGATTTAAAATATTTCTGTCCTTTTCAGGATTTCAACGTGATGGAAGCTGAAGAGCTCGAGAGGATGGATTTGGCGTGTTTATAAAATAATCCATGAAGGAGCACAGCCTGATGACTCCCTTGAAGATGTTGGCATCATTATCGAGAGATGCACCGTCTTGCAGGATCTTCACGATGTGGCGAGCGGGTGTGCACTTTTGTTTGGGCTAATTTACTGCCTCAATCTGAGTTACCCAAAGCCACTTCGCTACACATTTGAGTTCTTCCAGAAGGTGCTCATGGGACTGGAAGACAAAAAACTGTCTAACAAAATACAAGTGCTGAAGAACAAACTCTGCCAAAAGGAGACGCAATGACTCTTCTAGATTGAAATGTCTCCCAAAATAAGTGCTCTGTTTTACTGTTTAAAAGTTTATAAATATATATATGTTGATCCTTGTTTGTAAATATTTTGTCATAGCTTTAATATTTAAGAGATTTACTGAATGCCATTTTTCTTTTGATTGTGGAAAAGAAAACATAATTCAGAAACTGAGTTTTTGGAACTGGGGACAAAATTACGCAGATGGATATATTTTCTTGTTTCACAACATTTTCTTCAGTTTGAGTTGCTGTGGTAATTCTGCAGACTGTAGCCATTGCAGACCTACAACTGTAGATCCTGAAATCATCCTACTCCTCACTACACTGTCACTTAGTTGAAACTGGAAAGTTGTTTCCAATGTTTAAATTTTGGTCATGCACTTTAAGCATTTAATATTGCCTTATGCAGTGTTGTTCCCTGTAGAAGCTTTGCCTTGTTAAGGCTCACCGTAAATAAAGTTGTTGATGCAGCACCCTTTTTGCATTTACACTTTATGTAAGCTTTGGTGTAAGAGTTTTCTATTGAAGTGCAAGGATCTTGAATGTTATAAATGGTAACGTGTGAGCAAGTGTAAAAAGGTTCTTGAGTTGTCACCTGTACTCTGTAGTTAAGTGTTAGACCTTTGCTGAAGACTTCTGAAAGGTCCAAACACCTAATTACAATGTATAGATGACAACTCAGGAACCTTTCTAGACTTGTTTTGTTGATACCTAAACATTTAGCATATAGATGAAACTATTAATTAAATCATAATTAATCAAATTAATTAGGTCCAAAACGCAATCTAAATGGTGCCATTAAATTCAAATTAATATTGTCAATTGAACCTAAAGCAATACAGTTAATAAAATGAACAAAGTGTTTAAATTCTAATTAATGGTGTTAAATAGTAACAATGAAAGGAAAGCTGTTGCTTTTATAGAACAATTTCACTTCTGATATACATCACCATTGAAATTGCAGATAACAACCATATTGATTTATGTTTAATTGACCAGGTTTTGTGGAAAAGATTGCCTTAACTTTGTCAATTAAATCCAACGTTTTATTTCTTAGAGTGCATTTAAAGGCATTTTTGAGGCTCAAAATGTGGTTTTAGTGTCAAGGTTACAATTAGGTTATGGTTAGGTTTAAGGTCAGGCTTTTCACAGACAGGCAGTCACACAAATATTAAAATAAACAATACAATCTGTCACAGTCTGGCGAGGGCAGACTGTAGGGGTTGACAAAAGGACCCAAAATGCAGACTCCAAGGAACAGGGAGAAAACTTGAATGTTAACAAAAGGCGAGCCGTTTAACATGGCTGGTAACAAAGGTACAAACAAAGGGCAAGGCAACCTGAAGCAAAATGAACACAAACCTAAACTGGGAAATCCAAACAAACAATAAGAAAAAGCTAGACAAGGAACTTGGAAGCATCGGGAAACATGGCGTGGACAACAGATGACCTGACAATCACACACTGAGAAACAGAGGACTTAAATACACAGCAGGTGATTAGGGGGAGTGGGAACACATGGAGGAACAGCTGACTGACATGAGCCTAATGAGGGGAGAAGGGAAGTGAAACTAAATACAATGAACAAAGAACACACGACTCCTTCAAAATAAAACAGGAAACATGAGACAGACATGATAATACAAACTTGATAACATAAGACACGCAGCATGAAACACGAAGGGTGAGGGGAACAAAACAGGGAACAGGAGTCTAATAACCAAATGAACTTAGAAACCTAATGAACAATAAATCAAACTTGAAACGCTGGGTCAGAAGACCCAGGATCATGACAACAATCAACAGACATTATGTAAGAGATCAAAAATGTAAAGAATATAAAATACGTACAACAAAAGGCTTGTTTGAGCAGAAAGTTTTTAACTGCTTTTAAAGAATGCCACAGAACAACTGTTGCGTACATCCATGATAGTGCTGCAGAGAAACATTACGATTTTATTGTATGTAATCAAGCACATTTTGAACCCCTAAAGAAATATAACAAAAGCAAAGACACCCAGCTGAACTAAAGTGATCCAGCAAACACAAACTGTTATATCTCCTTCGCTTGGGCTTTTGGAGCCTTGACCTGATTTTAAAAAAATAATTGGAAAAAAGCTCATGCTGCTGAAAGATGAAAAATAGATTTTGCAAAATTCTGCCTAAAGTATGTATTTTACCTGGGTATATGGTGTGGTGGGTCGTGCGCGTTGCCGTGGTACGCTTCGGGGAGCGAGCGCCGCGTGCAGGGGGCGGGACTGACGGCCCCGCAATCACCGCCGCTTAGTACGCTCTGTGCTCTGCTCATGCTGGTTGTGTTTGGAGTGTGTGGGTCGGGTGGTGACTGCGAAAGGCTACTAGCCGGCTGGTATTGCGTACAGGCAACCTGTGTGTGAAGAAGGGGTCACATTGAAGGGAGAGGTGCTGAGTACAAGCTTGTGTGCTATGCAAACATCGAGTCGGGTCTGCCGTGATATGTGTTACAATGAAGACGTCTCGGTCCTGAAGCCTCTACAGGACTGTAACGTGTCGTCTTGTGAGGCGCTGAGCGTGTTTGTTGGTGAGACAGCAGGTTCATGGTGGAGCTGTCTGACATAATGTGGGATCCACAAGATCCCATAACTGGCGCTGATCCTGGGGCTGAAATGTCTCCCGATAGTAATGCAGGCGTTTCGGCGGCTACACCGGCTTCCACGAGTGTGACGCTTATTTTGAGAAAATAATAGAATATAAATGTATTTTTATATTTCAATATCACAATAATCTTCCAATGTAGAACTACAAGTTAAAAAAGAACTAACATAAATCAAATCCACTTCAGCTAATCTCTTTTTTGGGGGCAAGTGGGGGTCACCTTCAGAGGTCTCTTTGAGACTTGATGCGCGAAGATATGCAAACTACGCAGCTAGCGGTTCTCTTCAGTGAAACAGACGAGTCCTCAACAATCACTGCACATGTATCCCAATTCTTGTTCGGGCTAACGTTCTCCTAACTTGATAGTGCAATAAAACAAATAAAATAAGTGTGCTATTCGGAGTTCGAATGAAATTTTAAACGCAGATGGGACAATATGCAAATGAATGTTTCCAATGCTAGCAAAATGCTACAACCTACAGAACACATACTGCCCACAAATTTACCGGAAAATATACGCCATATATTATCACAAAGTACTAGTTAAATTATATTCTATTAAAAATAGGAAGAAATTACCTTAACTCCAACGGATGAATCGTGATCAATCCCTCTTTCCAGACACGTGGCCAAAGCACACTGTGGCGTAGGTGAAGAAGGTCAATGCGTATGCGCGAAGATTTTTTTCATTCTCTGCGCATGCTCAGAAAGGATGTGGAAAGGGCTCTTTGGATTTAATTAAATGTGTTCAATAAATTGGAAAGATCAATATTATTTAACATTAAAACGGTATGGAATTAATTAAATCAAATTTAAAAATATTAATTACACCCATAAGATTAACAATTTTAAGTATATTCAACATAAAACTAAGAATAAATTTTTAAAAAGCCCATGTTTCATTTCTTAGAGTGTGTCTTCAAACTTGCGAGGACCGTTGTGCGTGTCTCCTCACAATGCAGATTTTGGTCCTCACAAAGATAGCTAGACAGGAACACACACACACAGATGTCACAGGTGTGACTCTCAGTGTGACCTGATGGTGGCGCTGCTTCAGGATCAGAGCAGGAGGGGGCGGGGCTTCGTCAGCTCTAAGTAAAGTGATCCTGATGATCGGCTGAGCTCATTACAGACGCTCAGAGAGGTCACATGATCACGTCAGGTGACTCAGCTGGTTACAGGTGAGGATACAGAAACATCAGAGAGTTTCACCTGTAATCACCTGTTTCTGTGTCGGCCTATCAGGTTTGTGTTACTGTGTATAACATACCAGGACTCTTTGCAGTACCTTCTGCATATTTATAAATACTTTTTCTAAAATTTAACTCTCAGGTTATTTTGGGAACATTTTAATACTCTTGTTTCCTGACAGTTTATAATTGAAGACATATTTAACTTCTTTTAGAATGATTATTATTTAGTTATTACTTTAGATTACTGTAATGAGCTGTTCTCTCACTAAATATGAATATTCAACGTTTGTTTCCTCACAATGAAATGTAATTATTCAGCTTTTTAGAAAACTTTCAGAGCGTGTTTCAGGCGTTTGGATTTTTCAGAAATAATTATTTTTCTGCAGTTTTCTGTAATTTTATTCTTAGAAACATAACATCAACGTAACGAGCTTGTTCTCCTATAGCGAGTCACAGATGTGTGTGTTCATTATATTTATCATTTATAATAATTGTAGAACATTTAGTTTATAATTCACTTTAAATTTGACTCCTTCATCCATATTTTTAGTTATAATAAAACGTTTTAATGAGATTTTTCCTGATGCTTATTTCATATTTTGGGGATGTTTTTGCAGAAATATGTTCTTTGAATGTATCACTAGTTTTATTTATTTATTTATTATAATTGTGACAGTTTTTATGGTTCTCAGTCATCTGAAGGAGATTTTTTCTGATCTTTTCTAACTATTTTTGTAGAATATTGTGATTTGAGTTGTTTTATCATGAAATCCTGTTTCATAATTAACGTGATTATTTAAAATCACAGTTATGATGCTGTTTCCATCAGACTGAGTCTGTGCTGTTTATAACGTTTCCATCAATAATAATAAAAACATGAAGTCACTGTTGCATCCATTCATACACTGCTGGTGTTCTCACACACTGCAGTAACAGATTACTCCTTCAGAGTAATAGATTACTCTTACAGTGAACTGCCTGCTCAGCCTGTGTTAATCTGGTCTTAACCCTTTAGAGCCGATCGGAGCGGGAACGCTCTGTTATGTGTAACTATTTTTAAATCCCAGTAGCACTGCAACCACGTAAGCTAGCACAAAAATTTTTTTTGCATATGAAACCAGAGGAGTTGTACTTACATCTGATGCCATCAGCTTGTCCTCGGTCACGGTTTCCTTCCACATAAAGCTTTGCAAAAACTGCATAAAAAGCGCTTGCAGGAACAAAAACACAATATTCCAGAAACACGCTTTACCGATCTGATCAGCTGTTCAAAACACTTCCTACGTGGGACAGACGTCAGCGCGAACTTTTGCATTTCCGCCATTACCTGCCCGAAACCGGAAGTGACGTCATTTTCGCGGAAATGTAGTCTTTTTTGCGATCAGGGCCTCAGGGCCTATACTGCTCTTTTTAAAAGTTATCTTTGACTTTATGACTTTCTGTGTCGTTTCTGGGATGCTTAGGACTCACATTGCACTGCTGGAAATAGTTTATTTTGATGCATATGCTGCTATTTTGCAAATTTGCAGTATGATATTTATTTTCGTTTTTCCTGCAGTGTATAAAAATTGGTGTATTTCAAAAATAAAACTATGAAGACACTCAAAATAAATTTCCTGTGGTGGGAAACTTTTGTGCAACTTTTTTGTATTTACAGTTTTGAGGGATAAGACTCTTAAATTTCTCTAACTACAAATATATGTTAAAAAACGATTTTCAATTTTTTTGTAGTTTATTGCACTTTTTTGCAATTTATGTAATTACTATGCACTTAATGAATACATATTATTAAAATCTTGATGTATAGCAACTTGAAATGCTCCCAAAAATGGCTCCACAGCATGTAAAAATATAATATAAGCTCTGGCGGACTTGGTTCTATGGTAGGTCTTAAAGGGTTAATGAAGTGACATCACAGGCTGAGGCAGTGCAGTGATTGGCTGAGACGGTCGGGGTTTACTGAGTCACCACAGGACTCTGTGCTCTGATTGGCTGCTGCAGGTGCGAGCTCACGTGTTCATGCAGCAGTTGTGATGAAGGTTCAGAGGAAGACGTTTCTGTGATGGGTTAATGGCAGAGCCGTTTTTAAAGCACTGTTTCACTTTATGCGAGCCTGCAGGGTCTCGGAGCGATCTGATTGGCTCTATGAGGTTGCACTAACTCAGCCTGAACACTAACCAGCAGACCAGACTAATGGAAACAGAGCAGAACTTTAACTGTGGGACAGGCGGGGGTTTATGATGATGCATTCAGGTTTAATCTGATTTTAGAGTATCAGAATACGCTGTGTGGCCGGCACACCGGGGGGCGCTGCTGCACAGGGAGGGCTGATCATGGCCCATTTTCTTCTTCTGTTTGTTTGTTTATAATATTCTGTCCAATCACAGCCAAGAAATGCTGCTGGTTAGTTGTTCCTGTGAGCCAATCACAGCCTGTTTGTCCATCATGTCTCTTTCTCTCATAGTCTTACTTTAAAATCTGAACATTTCCATCTTTTTCCTCAAAATTCAGACACCTCTCTGTCATTTACATGACTTTGGCTCCGTAAGTCAAAGATTTAAACTTTTTTATGTTATTAGTGCTCCAACAGCACAAACTCGGCACAGAGGTTCAGGTCAGGTGAAGCTAGCGAACAGCTAGCAGCTACAGTCACTACTATCAACATCCACCTGTCAGTCAAAGAGGCCACGCCCCTAATGATGCGAACTTTAAATTATCCACAGAGACTGAAACATCTGTGTATCCAGCTGTAAACATGTTTAGCATGAGGACTGACTCACTGCTGCCTCTGCTGGACACCAGAGGAACTGCACGTGACACACTCAGACGTGTGTGTGTGTGTGTGTGTGTGTGTGTGTGCGCAGACATCCAGGAGTTTTACGAGCTGACGGTGTGTGAGAACCAGACGACGGACCAACCACACACACCTGTACAGGTACGAATACACACACACACACACACACACACACACACACACACACACACACACACACACACACCTAAAACAAAACAAACTTATAATCCACATAGAAACACCCGTTGCTGTTACTTAGCAACAGCTGCAGCAGCATTGCCGGGGCAACAGCTGCATAACACCATGGCAACAGGAGCCCAACCCCCACCACCCCCTCCCCTCACTCTTCCTCTGTGTCTCTCACCCTCTCTCTCGCTCTCTCTCTTCATGTCTTCTTTCTGTCGAGTGACTCAAGGTGCGCACACACACACACACACACACACACACACCCCAGTCTTCCTCATCTTCATCTCTCGCTCTCTCCTGCACTGCTCGCTCGCCCCCTTCTCTCCCTCTCTCGCTCGGTGCTGTCAGACGGAGGATAGAGGAGCTGAGCGAGCGGGCGAGCGAGGGAGGATAGACAGAAGAACGAGGAGAGAGAGAGGGAGAGCGAGCATGAGTGTATGAGTGTGTGTGGAAATGTGTGTGTGTGAGTGTGTGTGTGTGTGTGGATATGGACTGCCTCTGCATTGTCACCACCAAGGTAAGAGCAGACCGCCCGCACCCATCCGCCACAACACACACACACACACACGGTTTATGAGGACACACACATACATGTCCTCGTGTGTGTCCTCATGAAGCATCAAAGCCAGTGTTGTGTGTGTGTGTGTGTGTTTGTGTGTGTGCAGATTTCATGTTTTCATTCAACACCACTGTCTCTCGCTCTCTCGCTCTTTCTGCCCCCGTGTGTGTGTGTGTGTGTGTGTGTGTGTGTGTGTTAGCATAGCCACATTAGCACGTATGTTAGCTGATGCTAGCCGCAGCCAGCTGTGAGCAGGAGGGCCGTGCGCTGGATGATGAGCACATGTGGAATCGGCGCGTCACATGTTGAGGCTCACATGTGCTTGTTGTCACGGAGACGGTCATGTTTCCCCCCAAACTGAAGCTGGGTTCAGGATGTGGTGGCGGGCTGCAACAGGTCGTGTGTTAAACTGCACTGTCACCCTGACCTGTGGCGCTCGGCGGCGCGCTCGTTACAGGAAACTGAAGGAAAGTACCAAGTGTTAGAGACACTGTTGGCGCCACGGGACGGTTCAGGGTAATCACCTGTTGTATCACAGGATGAACCTGAGTGGCATCATTAGCGTGGAAACTCGGTCTCAGAGGTGTGCAGTAACCACATGTGTGGGTACGACTGTGACTGTGAGGACGAGGTCACGTCTGTGGAGGGTCCTAATAATCTTAGAGGCGTCATCCAACCTCCCCAGCAGGAGATCATGTGATCGGTCGTACAGCAATGATTCACCAAGGGTGTGCAGGTGTGACAGACGTGCAGGTGTGACAGGCGTGCAGGCGTGACAGGCGTGCAGGTGTGACAGACGTGCAGGCGTGACAGACGTGCAGG
>NW_024583361.1:47640-53516 GCF_018398535.1 Haplochromis burtoni
GTGACAGACGTGCAGGCGTGACAGACGTGCAGGCGTGACAGACGTGCAGGCGTGACAGACGTGCAGGTGTGACAGATGTGCAGGTGTGGCAGATGGCCCAGGAGCAGTCCGGAGCATTTCAGCTCAAACAGCAGCAGTTGGAGGAGAAAGAGCAGGAATGCAACAAAGCTGTGGGATGTTTTTAAATTTTCCGGCCTGTTTCTGATCCTGAGCTGCTCCATGGTGGAGAGGATGCTGTCAGGTGGAGGAAGGAAGACCGTTAGTGGACACATATCATAAATATGAAGAGATGTGAATGAGCTGGTGGGAACACAGAGAACACTTGTCTCAGTCTGTGTGGATCAGAGCTGTGATTGGAGGTTCATGTCTGAGACATGTTACAGTGCATCTCAGTCATGTAATCAGTCAGTGTAATTATCATTTACTTTGTTCATCACAGAAGTGTGAAATGATGTCAGTGACAGAGTGACACAGAGCTCAGGGAGTTTTATGACTAACAGCTCTTCACACACCAGCTCTGTGATATTTTCATGCATTACAAATGCTGTCCAGACTCACCTGTGGGGAAACTCACCTGTTCTGAACACAGCCGTTCACACTGATGCATAAAACACTTGATTTGACTCTTGTTGGCTCCTGGGATGTGTTACAGAGGCTTTATCCCAGCAACAGGACACCGGCTGTAACAGGAAACACTGGGGCGGTGCTGTGCTGTCGTCCTTACAGACACATCCAGGCCGGTGCTGGTCACTGGGTTCAAGCCTAAAACACTCTGTGAGTGACAGAAAGCGTCGATGTTTGACTGCAGCTCGGAGAGGAAACCATGTCACACATGAACCTGACCGTGGGCCTGAACACACTCAGGACCAGCAACGTGGACTGGTTTATGATCCTGGGTAACACAGATCTGTGAGGGAGTCAGCCCAAACATGCAGCACAAACTGTGTTTCATCAACGTGAGAAGTCAGTGTGAGTAACGTTCGTGTTGTTGGAGCAACAGATGGAGCAAAATGTGCTGAAGGATGGAGGCCTGTAGGAGGCCATGAAGAGGAATGTAGCGTCTGGGCAGATGTTTGCTTTCTCACTCTGTTCTTTGTGTTCGTCCTCTGTAGTAACTCCTGACAGTCGTTGTTGGTTTATGATGTTGGCATCCTATTAAAGAGTATTAATCATTTTAAAGGCACATTCATCCCCCTGTGTTCTCTGATACTTCCTGTTTCCTCTCCTCCATCACTGCTGGAATATTCTCCTATTTCCTGCTCACAGAGATGGATGTGTTGGATCAGAAATAGCTTCGTCTATCTTTAGCTGCATCAGTGCTGCTAATGGACCCACACACACACACACTGAGGTCTTGTGTATTCAAACAGAGTCTTCTGCTGTGCTCACTCCTCAATGGGCAGCAGTTTGTTTGAATGGACCAATCCAGTCCAGTGACATCATGTGAGAACTGGCTCAGACTGGACTGATTCCTGCAGCACGTTAAAGAGTTAAATGCTTTGCTGGTTCTTCTACACGTGTATGTTTGCATGAGCTGAACTGGTTCCAGTCTTTAAGACCATAAAGACTCTTTTTCATTAGCACCTACTCTGGAAGTTCGCCATGGTTTTCAGGGTTTTCCATTAGTGGTAGCTCCTGGTACCAGGTACGTTTTCAGTGCCCGCTATGCCGGGGTTCCAAAGTGACCTGAGGTGATCTGGAAATGTGACATCAACAGATTGCGTACCACTGCAGATGGTACTCGATTGTAATGGAAAGAACTGACTGTCATAGTATGTCATGGCTCTAGAGTGCAACCCATTTGGTCGCAAATGAGACCTAATTTCTCAAAGGTGCGACTAAAAGAAATCGACCAGCCGTTTGAGCAAAAAACCCCAAAAAAGAGTCTCTGCAACTCTGAAAGTCTCTGTGTGGTCAACAATAGATACACATTTCGTCGATATCGTGATCTAAACCAATCAGACATAGTCAGGGGCGGGACCTCTCAGGTTCCCATGCACAAGTAAGATGTTCAGATGTTCAGTTTGAAGCCTCCGAGACTTTTTTAACTCAGATTTTGTTTTTATTTAACATATCTTGAGATGTTTTAAGTTTAAATTTCAGCTCAGTGAAGCAGTTTAAGCACAAGAACTTCATCAGTACCGTATTTTTTGGACTATAAGGCGCACCTAAAATCCTTTAATTTTCTCAAAGTGCGCCTTATGTATGATTCTGGTTGTGTTTACTGACCTCGAACGATTTTATGTGGTACACGGCGCTCAAAATCTGTAAAATGTTTTAGTACGACTTTGCTAAGCTACGGAAGCTGCACGCTTGATGGATTGTTGGAGCATTACGACTACCGTGGTCTGGAGCCTCGCGGAGCAATACGTACTGTGCTTCAACGTAATATTACCGTATTGTGTGTGTATAAGGACCATAAATGGCACCTATTAAGAGACATGGTTACGGAGCGGATTTCAAACTAGCTGCTTATCTAGTCACACAGAACCTAACAGCTTAATGCGCCTTAAAATCCAAAAAATACGGTAACTTATGTTTTTTGTAGAAATGAGCTCCAAATAAAGAACTTTGTGTTGAGAAAACTGATAGGTAATCATTTACAAATCAATATTGTCTGTGTGGACGGTCATTGTTAAAAAGTGAACGTGTAAAGTGTTGGGCACCGCAGTTGAAACATTTTGGTGCACCTAATAAAAAAAGTTAGGCGCACCAGTGCAACCATGGCAACAAGTTAGTCTAGAGCCCTGGATTAGGTACTACTGGAACATGCTGCTGACACATGACCTCGTGATGACGTGGAAATACAGGCTTTCAGGATGATGGAGGTATTAAACTGAAGATGAGCCTTTATTGTGGCGAGCTGAAAACGATGCCCATAACACAGGGAAACACAGTTTAACAAACACATTATCCTCGAGGCTTGAGCGGCTGTTTTTGTCTCCATCTCAGTGGTTTAATGAGGTTCTCTTCTGCCTCTGAAGGACTGACGATGGCTCAGGCCCGTTTGTTTTTAGAAACAGTGATCACTGCAAAGGTTTCATCCTGTCAGGCAGTTTTTACTGGACACCACACAGCTGCAGAGCTCTGAGCGGCATCAAAATAAAGTGCTTTACACTGGTTTTACTGGAGCTGGAGCTCACCACTGGTTCTTCTGTTACAGCCTTGATGTAGTCCAGCAGGTGCAGCTGTTGGCTCTACTCTATAACACGACTAAGGGCGTAAGTCCCCTGTTAGCAAACAGTTTCAGTCTGTTTGATTAGAAATGAATCGTATGTACCTACACATACTGTCTGCTTTCTACAGGAAAACAAGTAAATGTAGGGACTGTAAAACAAATGTTTACAGGAAACAGATCATATTTCCCCGTCTTATATCACGAGTATGCTGTAGTTTATTACAGAGCCTTCTCCAACCCCTCTCTAAACAGCACGACAGCCTCCCCTCCTCCCAAACATCTCCCAGTGTCACAGTGGATCAGGTCAGGAGATAACTGAGGAAGCTTCGCCCCAGAAAGGCAGCAGGCCCAGACAAGGTGTGTCCTAGGATGCTAAAGGCGTGTGCTGCTGAACTTGGGGAGCCGCTACAACGAGTCTTCAACCTCAGTCTGCGACTGGGGAGAGTGCCCGCCCTATGGAAGACATCCTGCATCGTCCCGGTCCCCAAAAAGAACCGGCCCAATGAGCTGAATGACTTCCGACCGGTGGCACTGACGTCACATCTTATGAAGACTCTAGAGCGGCTCTTCCTCAACCTCCTCCGACCACAGGTACAACATGCCCAGGACCCACTACAGTTTGCATACAAGGCGGGTGTCGGAGTGGAGGATGCCATCCTGTACCTCCTACACAGAGCCCACTCACACCTGGATGGGGGAAAAGGCACGGTCAGGATCCTGTTTCTTGACTTTTCCAGTGCCTTTAATACCATCCGGCCCTGTATGCTTCAGGAAAAACTGAACAGGATGGAGGTGGACCCCTGCCTGGTGGCTTGGATCTCCGACTACCTCACCGACAGACCACAGTACGTCAGGCTGAAGGACATCACGTCTGACACTGTGGTCAGCAGCACAGGAGCACCACAGGGAACTGTGCTGTCCCCTCTTCTCTTCACCCTGTACACCTCTGACTTCTGCTACAACTCTGAATTATGCCACATTCAGAAGTTTGCAGATGACACAGCCATCATGGGGTGTATCTGGGATGATCAGGAAGAGGAGTACAGAAGTCTGGTGAGGAACTTTGTCGCATGGAGTCACACAAACCACCTGCAACTCAACACCTCAAAGACTAAGGAACTGGTTGTGGACTTCGGGAGGTCCAGAGAAGGTCCACTGCCGGTTCAGATAGAGGGGGAGGAGGTGGAGGTGGTCAACAAGTACAAGTACCTCGGGCTGTGGGTGGACAATAAACTGGACTGGTCATGCAACACAGAGCACCTGTATAAAAAAGCCCAAAGCCGACTGTACTTCCTCAGGAGGCTGAGGTCTTTTAACATCTGCAGGAAGCTCCTGAGGATGTTTTACCAGTCGGTGGTTGCTGGAGTACTTTTCTATGCTGTGGTGTGCTGGGGGAGCAGCACAGCAAAGAAGGACTCATCCAGGCTGGAGAAACTGATCAGGAAGGCTAGCTCTGTGGTCGGCATGAAGCTGGACACTCTGGTGACAGTGGCAGAGAAAAGGACATTAAAGAAACTGATGGACATTATGGACAATGCCAGGCATCCTCTGCACACGGCCATTAACAACCAGAAGAGTCTGTTCAGTGACAGGTTGCTTCTCCCCAAGACAAGAACTAACAGACTTAAAAACTCCTTTGTCCCACACGCCATCAGACTGTTTAACTCCTCTCTGGAGGGGAGAGGGAGGGGAGAAACAGGAGGACAAAGGAGGGGGGAACAACTGAGCTGTAGGTGCTTTTCTACACTGTGCAATATTTGTTTTTTGTTTTGTCTTTTTTCTTATATTTGACTGTGCAATAATCACTGTGCAATATACTCACTCAAATGAGCAATCCTATTTATCCATATTGTATATTCTGTATCTATATATGTGTATATATGGTGTATTTATGCTTATATCCTTACTCTCATTCCCCTTAATGTATCTGTAACATGCAACTTCTTTCGGTGCTTTGCTACTGGAAACTGAATTTCCCGGAGGAACCCACCCGAGGGATTAATAAAGTTTCATCTAATCTAATCTAACTGCTCACGCTGTACTTACACTTCCATTTACCTGTCCAGGAGTTACACCTTCACCTATAAAGTGTCACCCAGGTGTGTCTGTACCATCAGGATCTGCAGCTTTTATTCGTACCCGTCTGGTGATTTTCAGGTGTGAATGTGGTCACATGACGTGCATGCAGTTTGTTTCCTGTTTAGTTGTGAGTAGACGGTCTGAAGGATTCCATCTGGCTTTGAGTCTTTATCTGTGTGTGTGTTGTGGCGCCTCCTGCAGGCCCGTGGGTCACCTGTCACACACAGGTGTGTAAACACAGCAGCTCGTCAGCGCTTTAACCAGACGTTAAATCACCGCCGCTCACATCATCGTGTCAGCTCGCCTGAGGTCAGGGGTCACCACTTCCTGCCTTTAATTAGAGTCCTTTGAGCTTCACACACTTCACACAGTGAGGATCAGAGATGTTAAACCCACAGACACACAGACAGGTGAGCATGGCGCCGCCGAGGCTGATGGGTAAGAGCAGGTTACAAATGCTGCGCCGCCGCTCCGTGTGTCTGTCTCCATCTTTATGAATCGAACATGGCTCCTCCCCCTCTGTTTGGTGATGTCAGCTGCCAGGCAACGGAGGCTCTCAAGGGTCTTCTTGTTACTATGGCAACCGCATCATCTTTGCCTCTCATTCTCTACTTTCCGC
>NW_024583361.1:53541-57471 GCF_018398535.1 Haplochromis burtoni
CTGGAGCCTCGCGGAGTGATACGTACTGTGCTTCAACGCAATATTACCGTATTGTGTGTGTATAAGGAGCCCAAAATGGCTCCTGATAAGAGACATGCTTATGCAGCGGATTTCAAGTAAAGTCTGACTTATCTATTTGTCTCGCTTAATGCGCCTTAAAATCCAAAAAATACGGTAACTTATGTTTTTTGTAGAAATGAGCTCCAAATAAAGAACTTTGTGTTGAGAAAACTGATAGGTAATCATTTACAAATCAATATTGTCTGTGTGGACGGTCATTGTTAAAAAGTGAACGTGTAAAGTGTTGGGCACCGCGGTTGAAACATTTTGGTGCACCTAATAAAAAAAGTTAGGCGCACCAGTGCAACCATGGCAACAAGTTAGTCTAGAGCCCTGGATTAGGTACTACTGGAACATGCTGCTGACACATGACCTCGTGATGTCATGGTGACGTGGAAATACAGGCTTTCAGGATGATGGAGGTATTAAACTGAAGATGAGCCTTTATTGTGGCGAGCTGAAAACGATGCCCATAACACAGGGAAACACAGTTTAACAAACACATTATCCTCGAGGCTTGAGCGGCTGTTTTTGTCTCCATCTCAGTGGTTTAATGAGGTTCTCTTCTGCCTCTGAAGGACTGACGATGGCTCAGGCCCGTTTGTTTTTAGAAACAGTGATCACTGCAAAGGTTTCATCCTGTCAGGCAGTTTTTACTGGACACCACACAGCTGCAGAGCTCTGAGCGGCATCAAAATAAAGTGCTTTACACTGGTTTTACTGGAGCTGGAGCTCACCACTGGTTCTTCTGTTACAGCCTTGATGTAGTCCAGCAGGTGCAGCTGTTGGCTCTACTCTATAACACGACTAAGGGCGTAAGTCCCCTGTTAGCAAACAGTTTCAGTCTGTTTGATTAGAAATGAATCGTATGTACCTACACATACTGTCTGCTTTCTACAGGAAAACAAGTAAATGTAGGGACTGTAAAACAAATGTTTACAGGAAACAGATCATATTTCCCCGTCTTATATCACGAGTATGCTGTAGTTTATTACAGAGCCTTCTCCAACCCCTCTCTAAACAGCACGACAGCCTCCCCTCCTCCCAATCATCTGCCAGTGTCACAGTGGATCAGGTCAGGAGATAACTGAGGAAGCTTCGCCCCAGAAAGGCAGCAGGCCCAGACAAGGTGTGTCCTAGGATGCTAAAGGCGTGTGCTGCTGAACTTGGGGAGCCGCTACAACGAGTCTTCAACCTCAGTCTGCGACTGGGGAGAGTGCCCGCCCTATGGAAGACATCCTGCATCGTCCCGGTCCCCAAAAAGAACCGGCCCAATGAGCTGAATGACTTCCGACCGGTGGCACTGACGTCACATCTTATGAAGACTCTAGAGCGGCTCTTCCTCAACCTCCTCCGACCACAGGTACAACATGCCCAGGACCCACTACAGTTTGCATACAAGGCGGGTGTCGGAGTGGAGGATGCCATCCTGTACCTCCTACACAGAGCCCACTCACACCTGGATGGGGGAAAAGGCACGGTCAGGATCCTGTTTCTTGACTTTTCCAGTGCCTTTAATACCATCCGGCCCTGTATGCTTCAGGAAAAACTGAACAGGATGGAGGTGGACCCCTGCCTGGTGGCTTGGATCTCCGACTACCTCACCGACAGACCACAGTACGTCAGGCTGAAGGACATCACGTCTGACACTGTGGTCAGCAGCACAGGAGCACCACAGGGAACTGTGCTGTCCCCTCTTCTCTTCACCCTGTACACCTCTGACTTCTGCTACAACTCTGAATTATGCCACATTCAGAAGTTTGCAGATGACACAGCCATCATGGGGTGTATCTGGGATGATCAGGAAGAGGAGTACAGAAGTCTGGTGAGGAACTTTGTCGCATGGAGTCACACAAACCACCTGCAACTCAACACCTCAAAGACTAAGGAACTGGTTGTGGACTTCGGGAGGTCCAGAGAAGGTCCACTGCCGGTTCAGATAGAGGGGGAGGAGGTGGAGGTGGTCAACAAGTACAAGTACCTCGGGCTGTGGGTGGACAATAAACTGGACTGGTCATGCAACACAGAGCACCTGTATAAAAAAGCCCAAAGCCGACTGTACTTCCTCAGGAGGCTGAGGTCTTTTAACATCTGCAGGAAGCTCCTGAGGATGTTTTACCAGTCGGTGGTTGCTGGAGTACTTTTCTATGCTGTGGTGTGCTGGGGGAGCAGCACAGCAAAGAAGGACTCATCCAGGCTGGAGAAACTGATCAGGAAGGCTAGCTCTGTGGTCGGCATGAAGCTGGACACTCTGGTGACAGTGGCAGAGAAAAGGACATTAAAGAAACTGATGGACATTATGGACAATGCCAGGCATCCTCTGCACACGGCCATTAACAACCAGAAGAGTCTGTTCAGTGACAGGTTGCTTCTCCCCAAGACAAGAACTAACAGACTTAAAAACTCCTTTGTCCCACACGCCATCAGACTGTTTAACTCCTCTCTGGAGGGGAGAGGGAGGGGAGAAACAGGAGGACAAAGGAGGGGGGAACAACTGAGCTGTAGGTGCTTTTCTACACTGTGCAATATTTGTTTTTTGTTTTGTCTTTTTTCTTATATTTGACTGTGCAATAATCACTGTGCAATATACTCACTCAAATGAGCAATCCTATTTATCCATATTGTATATTCTGTATCTATATATGTGTATATATGGTGTATTTATGCTTATATCCTTACTCTCATTCCCCTTAATGTATCTGTAACATGCAACTTCTTTCGGTGCTTTGCTACTGGAAACTGAATTTCCCGGAGGAACCCACCCGAGGGATTAATAAAGTTTCATCTAATCTAATCTAACTGCTCACGCTGTACTTACACTTCCATTTACCTGTCCAGGAGTTACACCTTCACCTATAAAGTGTCACCCAGGTGTGTCTGTACCATCAGGATCTGCAGCTTTTATTCGTACCTGTCTGGTGATTTTCAGGTGTGAATGTGGTCACATGACATGCATGCAGTTTGTTTCCTGTTTAGTTGTGAGTAGACGGTCTGAAGGATTCCATCTGGCTTTGAGTCTTTATCTGTGTGTGTGTTGTGGCGCCTCCTGCAGGCCCGTGAGTCACCTGTCACACACAGGTGTGTAAACACAGCAGCTCGTCAGCGCTTTAACCAGACGTTAAATCACCGCCGCTCACATCATCGTGTCAGCTCGCCTGAGGTCAGGGGTCACCACTTCCTGCCTTTAATTAGAGTCCTTTGAGCTTCACACACTTCACACAGTGAGGATCAGAGATGTTAAACCCACAGACACACAGACAGGTGAGCATGGCGCCGCCGAGGCTGATGGGTAAGAGCAGGTTACAAATGCTGCGCCGCCGCTCCGTGTGTCTGTCTCCATCTTTATGAATCGAACATGGCTCCTCCCCCTCTGTTTGGTGATGTCAGCTGCCAGGCAACGGAGGCTCTCAAGGGTCTTCTTGTTACTATGGCAACCGCATCATCTTTGCCTCTCATTCTCTACTTTCCCAACAGCTACCTCGTTTCCTCACTCTCTGCCGAATGCTTCCCTTCGCTCCTTAAACTCCTCCCTTCCTTCCCTTCCTTCCTTTCCTTCTTCCCTGACCTCCCATGCCAGACTCTGATCTGTGATCTGGAGGAGGTTAGACATGAATAATTAATGTTATTGCTATTTTGTGGATTATAGATGTTTGATGTGAGGATGAGTCATTGATGTAACCCCTCATCGATGGTGACATCATGGTAATAAAGAGTTAATAAACACAAACATAATGATCTATGACAGACGACCTGTGTGATCGATGCATTGGTAAACCTGTTTAACAGGATTATGAGGACGGTGTCAGAGCTCCTCAGGGGGTCTGGATGATCCACAGAAGCCCACAGAGCTCCGTGTGGAGGCTGATGGAG
>NW_024583361.1:92359-93717 GCF_018398535.1 Haplochromis burtoni
TGTTCAGTGGACTATGCCCGCCCCATCATCATCCTGGGACCCACCAAAGACCGCGTCAACGACGACCTGCTGTCCGAGTTCCCCGACAAGTTCGGCTCCTGCGTCCCCCGTAAGGCTCCGCCTACAGGTGGTCAAACAGGAACTGAACAGACAGGTTTCTAATGTGTGCCTCGCTCTCTCACAGATACGACTCGCCCTCGCAGGGACTACGAGGTGGATGGGCGGGACTACCACTTTGTGGCGTCACGGGAACAGATGGAGCGGGACATCCAGTCGCACCGCTTCATCGAGGCGGGGCAGTACAACAACCACCTGTACGGGACGTCGGTGCAGAGTGTGCGACAGGTGGCCGAGCAGGTGACAGTCCGCACTTTCCCACAGTGGCCGTTTCCACTCCCACAGTGGCAGTATTGTGACGGTGTGTGTGTGTGTTCAGGGGAAGCACTGCATCCTGGATGTGTCGGCCAACGCCGTGAGGAGGCTGCAGGCGGCACAGCTCCACCCCATCGCTATCTTCATCCGACCGCGGTCACTGGAGAACATCCTGTGAGTCTAACACGTCACGTAAAATCAAGAGGTCAGATCAAACTGCTCTCTGACTCCGCCCATAAAGGTCAAATCAGACCAACCTCCCAGATCCAGTAACAGACAGAGGTCTGCAACAGCAGAGATGAGATTCTGACTTCTGCCACCTGGTGATAGACGAGTTGTGCCTCATCCACAGACTCTAGTGTGGGTGCCCAGCTGGGCCCCCACGGGAGACCCTACCAGGGACAAAAAGCCCCCAACACCACAGGTTGCGAATCAGGGAGGTTCTTAATTTTTGATTCTTAAAGTAAATTAAAGTTCAAACATGAAAATCTCAAATGTCATTCAATTACATTCTTTAAAAGAAAATTAATTAAAATTTTAAATTAAATTTTTTTTAAAGATTTGATTCAAAGTGTTGTGGTTTTGTGGGCGGAGCCACAGAGCATCTCATGTCGCTGTGAGAATTAACATGTGTGACATTGGTGCAGGGACTTGAACAAGCGCCTGTCGGAGGAGCAGGCGAGGAAAGCTCTGGATCGAGCCATCAAGCTGGAGCAGGACTTCCTGGAGTGCTTCACAGGTAAAACAACGATTAAGTTCACGAGTGTTCACGTGTGAAACGTACGAGCGTCTCGGGGCTTGATGCCATCTTTGCCTGTCTTCCAGCCATCGTGCACGGCGACAGCTTCGAGGAAGTCTACCACCACGTCAAAGTGGTCATCGAGGAGCAGAGCGGACCCTACATCTGGGTCCCCGCACGCGACAGGCTCTGATTGGCCGACTGTCTTCACGGGAACTGCTGTTAACGTCACGCCCAGGCTCCTCCC
>NW_024583361.1:94367-95280 GCF_018398535.1 Haplochromis burtoni
CACCCTTTGTTTGGACTACAACTCCTCAAAGCACCCTTTGTTTGGACTACAACTCCTCAAAGCACCCTTTGTTTGGACTACAACTCCTCAAACCACCCTTTGTTTGGACTACAACTCCTCAAAGCACCCTTTGTTTGGACTACAACTCCTCAAACCACCCTTTGTTTGGACTACAACTCCTCAAACCACCCTTTGTTTGGACTACAACTCCTCAAACTGCATTGTGTTTGGACTACAACTCCTAAAACCACCCTTTGTTTTGACTACAACTCCTCAAACCGCATTGTGTTTGGACTACAACTCCCTGTCTTCCCCCCTGCTTCCACTAAAGCACCCACAATCCTCCTTGGTTTTGACTGCAACAACTTTATGCTGGACTACATGACCCACAATCCTCCTCTGTCTTGACCTAAACGCACACAATCCTTCTTGGCTGAACATTGAACTGCCCTCATATGGACTACAGCTCCCATAATCCCCTCCTGATGGACAGTTTGGATTGAAACACTTCCATCTTTAAGCAAAAACGTCTGGACTGCAGCACCAACACTTCCCAGTTGTGGTGATGGATAAACTCCACCCACAAATGTCTACAGCACAGAAGGACTACATTACCCACAAGTCTCAGCTGATCCAGGCCACACATGCTGCCTGTGGGTCTGTGCTTGACTACAATACCCATGATTCCCTGCTCAGATGGCAGGGTAGAGACTGTGAAATTACCCTGCTGAGGGGAAGGCGGAGCTAAAGGTTGAGGTTGGGGTAGCATCAGGGGGCGGGGCATGTGTCCCGCTCACAGGACTCTGTTACCCACAGTGCTTTGGGTGTAGATGGGTTCCAGCGGGGTTTCCCAGACTGAATATCAGGGTCGTGTGAATAATAATAATTATTATAATGAAAGTAATCCTACTTA
>NW_024583361.1:96606-97379 GCF_018398535.1 Haplochromis burtoni
ATTGAAATAAATTCCTTATAAAAGCTGACTGAGTCTCGTCCATGTTGGATCCTGCGTGTTCGTGCACAGCTGACTGCTGACTCCGCCCATCAGCTGAAAATCCTGACAAACATAAATTTATTATTGATTATATGACCAAGGTGGTGTCATAGATACTGATGGAGCTGAGGACCTGCACGTTTAACCACAGGTGATAAATATGAGTGAACACGCCTCACATGAAACCTGTTCAGCAGACCAACAATCTGCAGGTCATCTATGAATCTAATCACAGGTCATTTTCTGCTACAGAAATGATCCCTATTAGTGCCAACTGTATGTATGCTGAACTAGTGAGGTTACAAAGTAGGGTGGGTGTAAAGAGGATTTAAAGATTTCTTCATTCATTTGAATGGAAATAAAAAGTAATAACAAGTTTAATATTTTAAAAAGTTTAAAAGCTACAGAATGAACAGTAATAGTGGTGTAGTCTTAAAAAGCTGCAAGTTTGGATACCACAACAGTTTCTGGAGAACAAAGTGTGCAGGAGAAACTCCAGTGTGAATGCTGACAGACAAACAGACAAACAACAGGTTCTTCTATCAATCTGAGCACTCAAAGCACTTTATACAACTAAGGAGCTTGGAAAGAAAAGCGTCTGGACTTCTTTAAGTTGCTTGGAGATGTTTCACCTCTCATCTGAGAAGCTTTTTGCCACAGCTGTCCTGGTGCACACTTTTTTTCTTAGGCGCACCTGCATAAAAGTTAGGCGAGAGAGACAAAACCTGCATCTC
>NW_024583362.1:0-2242 GCF_018398535.1 Haplochromis burtoni
GCACCACCAATCACTACAACAATGACAACAACAAGTTCTCAAACCACAACAACTGCAACACCAACCACAAGTAATGTTCCTTCAAATTCAACTACTGCAACATCAAATACAACTACTGCAGACCCAACCACAACAACAGCTTCAATCCCAACCACTATGTCTTCAACAACAAAATCCACAACGACAACAAGTAACGCATCTTCTGCCAATTTGAATGTTTTCCCTTTTGTACTGGGACTCTTTGTCTTCACCCTCTATTATTAAATTGGAAAATCCCAGATGGAAATTGCATAATAACCCATAAAACTGTGAAGGCACATTTTTAATGTCAATGTTTACTTCTTCTCTTCTTGTTTAGTTGGGATTTAAATTTCTTAAAATTCAGATGTGATTAAAACAGCTTGGGTAATAGATAACTATTTAACACACAATTGCCCTTTTCCCAGTGACTTATAAAGTGTAATATATATTTACTTCGAAACGTATTTATCTATTCATTAAACTCATCATCCAAATGTCTTGAATAAATGTAATAGTGTGCAATAATATAAATAGAAATATACATGCATATACCCATAACTAGTTGTATGGGGATTTTTGTTATACATATATATCGTCAGTTTTATGTTACAACAATTATTCAATTATCCACTGAATGCATCATTCATTCAAATGAATTACCCATTCAGTGACAGCATTTTTAACACTAGTTCAGTAATTACACCAAAAAAGCCAAAGGATAACAACTGTGACCATGATAAAGTGTTCAACAGACATTACGGTGGGAACTTCTTTTTTTTTTTTTTGCATTGGAAATATCCCATTGATGGGAGGTATGATGGACAAAAAATGAGCTATGACAACATGTTTGTTTTGTAAAATGTTATGATTACTCTCATATGTCAATTATTCTCTTGATTATTCTCTGTCATATTGATTATTACACGAGGCTGCACTTTTAGCATATCTAAAATTACAGAGCAAATTACCAAATTATCCATATCTTATTTAAGAAGAGATACTCTGATCTCCCCAGAATGTAGACTTGTACTCTCTTCACATTTTATAAGACCAAATAATGCAATCAATTGTTTTTCTACACTACACTACTTTCCACTACCTTGGAAATATTATAATAAGTTTCTTCAATAAAATTTTTATAATAATCAACAGATTTTTTTGTTAAGAAATGTCAGGTCTTTTTTGGGCTTTTCTATTTTTCTAATAGAAATACAAATTTGGATAATTGAAAAGGGACGTGGATCTTTTGAAGTATTTGTTCTTTTCAAACTAATACATCTCTATTTCTATTACTCAGATTTCAATAATAATAATAAGAATAATAAGAATAAGAATAAGAATAAGAATAATAATAATAATAACGAAGTTCTTTGGTCTTTAGTGGTTCTAAAAAGCCTAAAGGGCTTTGAGTGGTTCATAAGACCAGAGAGCATTATTGAAACTTTTTTGATACAAAAGTTTCATTAATGCTCGTACATTACATAGTAGTACACAATATATCATGTCATAAGAACCAAAATGAATGAATGTAATGGAAGTAATAACTGATATGAATTTTGTTTTGTGACCAAGCAGAAAAGTCATCCAACATCCCTGATAATAATTATGAAATCAAATTAGAGAATATTCATTCAGCTTTTTTTTCCTCATAAATAATTTTAATGGCTTTCCCTTTTTTTTTAAATCAAGTACAGAGCCAAAAAGTAGATTCAGGTGTAGATCGGCAGCTGAGTTGGAATGACGCAGACAGCTAGCTTCGACATAGGAAAGGTATTTCGCAGCAGAGATGGAACTTCTTTAGAGCAGGCGGCAAAGGAGATGGAGCTCTTCTGGAGATGGAGAAGGAAAATTCATTTCAAGCTCTGACAAAGTGTCTGGTGCCCCATAGCCCTCTACTCTCATGTCAGCTTATTTGGGGCACCTGCTTGGTTGGTTAACCTGAGCAACCTGCCCCCTACCGATCACTCTCAACAAAACTTAGTATCCAGCTCAGCCACCTTCATCTGTCTTTTAATCAGTGCCACTGTCACCAAACCAAACATCATAGCAGGTCTCACTACCGTCTTGCAAACCCTCCCTGTATTTGTCACAGCGGGACTGAACGGACTCACGCGCAGGCTCTAGGTCTTGAAAGCACAAGAGTCTTTATTACGATACACCAAGTGATTATTTACAAAGGTGAGGGGAAAGTAGTGATGTGACGTTCTGTATCGAGGCTTCG
>NW_024583362.1:2990-5305 GCF_018398535.1 Haplochromis burtoni
TATTTTTACGTCCAGTAGGTGTCCTGCTAGAGCAAATGAAGCTTCAAGAAGCTTCGCGTTGGGGTGAACCAATTGGATGAAAAGCTTCAGTGCTTCATGAGGCTTCATCTGCCCATCACTAGGGGAAAGCCGGGCTCCGGGGGTCCACACACGAACGGGAAAGATGCCAAAAGTCACACACACACTCCGTCCACTCCTCACGCTCCTCTTCACACTCCAATCACTTAGGTAACACAGGAGTTGGTCCAGGGAATCTGTACACAGAGACACGAAGGGATTATAAGGCAAATCACTGTGAAAACACTCTAGAAGTAACTGGGCTGGGGGTTACACTGACGAGGGTCGGCAACGGTCCAACGACGAGAAACACAGAGCTGCCATCTTATAAAGGAGCTGGAACACTCGTGATGAGCCACAGGTGTGTGATTGCGACCAGGTGCGTGGGCAAAGGGCAGGAGCCCACAGGTGAGCTCCGCCCAGGCAGAGGGAGGAGGGAAAGAGGGGAAGGGAGAGAGCAGGAACAAAAAAAGAATATAAAACCATATGTAGCCATACTGAGCCGACCGGGTAGGCACAGGGACCCTGACAGTATTCTATTAATGAACCCAATTCCCCAGATCCCACCCCTGTAACGTAAGGGTGATTAGTCAAACAGACACACACATACCATGAAAGACAGAGAGAAATAGAAAGGCCCAGAATAAAGAGAGACAAAGAGAACTGACACAGATGCACAGGAGGACTGGAGGAACATGAATATTAAATATTATTCCAGAATCTTGATTTCATCTCACTAAATTCCATGATGGACACAATTAATTGTCCTTTCTAAGGATTTTACCAAAAGGTTGATTCTGTTCATCTGAAGTTAGCGTTTTCAATGGGATAAACATTTCATCACTCATCCAAGTGACTTCTTCAGTCTAACCTGACTGCAGCTTTCCCCAATCTTATAAACAATACATTTGCACAATAACTGAAACCAGCCCACTGAATAAACAATGGGCTGTGAGGTCTTGATGCATGCTCAATCATCCAGGTAAGTAAATCACAAAAAGTTGATTCTGCTCATCTGGATGTAGTGTTTTCAGTGGGAGAAACATTTTGTCACTCATTGGGGGTGATCGTGGCTCAAGAGTTGGGCGTTCGTCTTGTAATCGGAAGGTTGCCGGTTCGAGCCCCGGCTCCGGCAGTCTCGGTCGTTGTGTCCTTGGGCAAGACATTTCACCCGTAGCCTACTGGTGGTGGTCAGAGGGTGGCGCCAGTGTCCGGCAGCCTCACCTCTGTCAATGCGCCCCAGAGTGGCTGTGGCTGCAATGTAGCTTGCCATCACCAGTGTGTGAATGTGTGTGTGAATGGGTGGATGATTGTGTATAGTGTAAAGCACTTTGGGGTCCTTAGGACCAAGTAAAGCGCTATACAAATACAGACCATTTACCATCCAAGTGACTTCTTCAGGCTACATCCACACTAATGCGTTTTCGTTTGAAAATGCATTGTTTTAGCTCCTTTTTGGCCTCCCGTCCACACTGAGACGACGTTTTCGCTCATGGAAAATGCAGCATTTTGAAAACGCATACATTTGAAAACGGTGCTTTCGCGTCGCAGTGACAGTGAAAACTGAGTCTTTCTAAAACAATGACGCATGTTAGTCATATGATGCAGACATGTGACCAATTAACTAAGATACCAGAGGGCATTATACAGCAGTTTTTTGTTTGCTCTCAATTTTGACAGCCCTATTAAAGATTAATATCAGTCTGTACATGCTCCAGATAGCTTTTCTTCAAATTCTTTAATTCTCACTCGCTTTTTCAACTTTGTACTTTTGT
This sequence comes from Haplochromis burtoni, assembly GCF_018398535.1. Classification (NCBI taxonomy): domain Eukaryota; kingdom Metazoa; phylum Chordata; class Actinopteri; order Cichliformes; family Cichlidae; genus Haplochromis; species Haplochromis burtoni. Next base: position 4,823 of record NW_024583362.1, read on the forward strand.
GTTACTCGCAGCAACAACTGCACCTCATTGTTAGTCCATTTAAAAAACTCGGTGCTTTCCTCAACATTTTTCAGCGACATTTCAAAGAGCTGGAAAGTAAATAAGAAGCAGTCAGAAATGAGGCAGGTCGAATCTTCTTGCATTTCACGCATGCGCAATACTGGAACGTAAGCATTTTCGGCTGTTTCAATGTGGACGCGCAACTCTGTGAAAATGACTTAAAACACTAGTGATAGGTTTGTAGCTTAAACCTATTCGCTGAAACGTTGAAGACGATTTAATTACACAGCAAAGCAAGACACAAGTAGGCAAACTTCTTGGTGTTACTCATGCATGACGGAGGCCTGCCTGGAGCCAAGTGTCGTTCCACCCACTTGACCTCCGTCAGACTCTCGTCAGCTCCCCAGTAACATTGCTCTTTTATTGAGGTTACATGAATATACATAGGTTCATTAACATATGATGTCTACATACGCACAAAGA